>NC_056743.1:1362871735-1363049235 GCF_019279795.1 Protopterus annectens
GAGCTCAGTGAGTTCTTGTAGTATGTCCCTGTTCACCCTTGTAGAGCCTACAATCCCCAACTCATGTAGCTCCTGGAAGGTTACCCTGGTTTTGAACACTCTTCTCCTCCTCTGTCTAGGCCTATTATCAGCAGCAGCACTGACTTCAGCATCTAGCACATACAGATGTAGCAGACCTGCAGCAGCCCCTAGCATTCTTTCAGTTAAAATTCACAAGTCTGTACTCCAATGGTGCAGAGTATGGGGGAAAAATCAGATTGCATGGTGTGAGCCTTTGATTAATTTAATTGGAATACCATCAGTGTCAGGTGACTTGTTATTTTATAAAACTTTAATTGCTGCTATGACATCTTCTTTTAAAATATCTGGTTCTTCCTTGATATCAATTTTTGGTTCATTTTCCCCAATGTTATCCACATTGCCTTTTTTGTATAAATTTTCTGTATATTCTTTTCATATTTTTTTAATGCTTTCTGGATCATTCGATTTCATTTTGTTGGCATCTTTAAGCATCCCCAATCAAGGTTGGAATTTCTGCCACAATCTCTTAATATCCTGATAAGCTAGTCCGTTTTTTTCTGTTTACATGGTCTGATTCAATTTTCTGACAGATATCATTGAAATATCATTCCTTGTCTTTCCGAATTTGACACAAACTCTCGGTTCATTTGTAATACTTTTTCTCTATTACTGGAAACTTTTGCTTGTCTTCTTAGTTCTACTACTTTTCAAGTTTCTTCTGAGATCATGGGCTTGCAATGCAACTGGGGCTTGCGCACAGCTATGAGTCTGACAGCTATGCCCCTGGGTAATTTTACTACCAGCAGGGTCTCATAAGATGGACAAGTTTCAGTGCAGATGCCAGACTAATGATGTACCAACCATCTGGGCAGCACCAGACAGGAAGTGTTGGAGGCATAAAATTGTGACTGATGCAACAACAGTGACAACATCAAATGTATACTGTGCAGAAGACAGGCCTGGCAATCTACTTCTGTATTCTGGCAAGAAAACTTGATGATGATGAGACAAAAAAAAAAAAAAAAAGAAAAAAGAAGTGACGTATAGTGTGGAAGATGGTCCCTAGGTTAGATGGCACTCAGCATGCCAGTGCCACTAGGGAAGAGTTGATGGTCACCCACAGTATGCCCGGTACTTATGAAGCTGGCGGATCAAAGCCATCAGGCCATCCTGATGCTGATGTTGCTGGACAAAAAAGGGAGATCAGAAGTTGCAAAGATATTCTTAGCAAACGAACATGGAATGTACAAAGCACAAACCAAGGAAAACTGGAAATTGTTAAAGATCATATGCAAAAATCCAAAATCGATTTTTTAGGGTTTAGTAAACTCAAATGGACAGGACAGGGCCACTTTCAATCAAATGAGCATTTGATCTTCTACTCTGGTCATGAAACATACAGGGAAAATGGCGTGGCATTCATCTCAACTATAAGCTTTCAAAGACAGTACTAAAGTAGAATGTTATCAGTCAGAGAGTCATGTCAATCCATCTACAGGGAAAGCTGATCATGTCACCTTGATCCAAGTATATGCTCCAACAACAGATGTGAAAGATGAGGATGTAGAATTGTTCTACGAACAACTTCAAAATGAAATAGATCAAATGCTGAAACAAGATCTATGACTTCACTGCATAAGTAGGAAGCACACCTAAAGATGCAGTGGTTGGAAAGCACAGTATAGGAGAAAGGAATTAAGCCAGTGATAACTTAGTAGAATTTTGCAAATCCAACCGTCATTCATGAATATGCATTTTCAACACCACAAACGTCACCAGTACACGTGGACTTCTCTAAATGGCATGTATCGATATCAAATTGACTACATTTGTATAGGAGTGACATGGACATCTGCTGTGTTGATGGCAAGGACTAAATCAGGAGTTGATTGTCGATGAGACAACAAGCTTTTGACATGCAAGAGCAAGGTAAAGCTTTGCAAGAAGGAGGTCATTAGAGACTTTCCAAAATATGACAATGATAATATTCCAAAAGACTATTGGATAAAATTAAAAACCAGATTTGCTGTTCATGATATGGGAGACAGACAGTCTGAAGAGGTATGGAATGACATTAAAATCATAACCACTGACAAAAAGCTGAAAAAACACTCCAGAAGAGCAAGAAAACCAAAAAGAATCTCAATGGCTTACTAATTTGGATTGTCATCAAATATGATACTGTAGTAAGATTTCCATTCTCTTGAATTCTCTTTAAGTCAAACAGGCAACATTTTTCACAAATTGCATTAGTTGTTAGTCCAGTATTAGTAATAACCAAAGCTTTGGGTAGTTTAATATTATTAGTAACCATAGTTTCATGCCTCTTGTATGTCACACAGTCCCATAGTGAACAGTTGCTGTTGCTCAGTGCTCAGAAGGGTCTTCAGCCTAAAACTGATCAGATTAACCACCTAGTTTTGTGTATTGCTTCTTCATTGTTTCATAAAATAAGATCAGAGTTACTTTGAAGACTGATAGACAGGTACTGTTTTTTCTTTTGCTGACATGGGGTTTATGAATGGTTGCTAATAAATATAATTAGAAGAAATAACCATGGAATAGTTAGACTCAGACGGTATGAAAACAATCACTACTAAGCATTATAAAAGCAGACACTGTAATGTGAGGCACGGTCTGGTCACTAAGACTTGTCGCAGAATGATACCATTTCAGCAGTGTGGCATTCTGACTTGGAAGCTGCATTGCTACAGCCACAGATAAGAGCAAAATAATCTCACAGAAATGAAACATGAGGTGTATATGCTGAGTTGTGGGAGCCAAAGGTAGACAAAAAAATTATTTACTTGGATGAAAATAGAAAAACAATAACAAATGTAGTTTGACTCATAAAGATGTTACAGGGATACTATAGCTACATAGTCAGATACAAAGTGGGTAGGGGGATTAAACACAACCTTAAAGCATTACAGCTAACAACGTTTGGAATGGATTGGCGAGAAGTTTTGCAGGCGGCATTTTTTCACCAAACCAAACCAAATTGGTTTCATTAAAGAATTCTGATTTCTTCCCACCTGCCAAAATATAATGTTTAACGACCACTCTAAATTATACCTGCATGTCAACTTTCAGAAATAGTTTTAATTGGGTGTGGTGTGTGAACAATGTTGCTTCTAAGGAGAGGCCTATGATGATGATTATTATTACTGTGATGTCCCTCCTCTGGGCCAGTAATCAAGGAACCTCAATCCTCACCACTGATACCAGTGGGGAACTTTTACCGTGAGAAAAATAGACACACACAGTATTTTCAGATGCAACTATCTGCACCAAGTACAATTTCCCTTAAGAGCACACAGAGAATGCACACTCCAGTTCTGGGGCTGGGCTTTCTCTCCAGGCCCCAAATAAGACTGCTCACTGACCACTACAAAGCTAAGTGCTTAGCCAGGTGCTCCAAGCCAAGTCCTCCACCACCCTCTCTGTGAAATCACTGCTCTTAGTGTCCATGTTCAAGGTAGCTGTCACACACACACTCTTGAGATTTGGATTTTCACACACACAAAACTGGTAAAGGCTGACACAGCTTACCTGCTCCGACACCTCCACCCAGACTATAAGGTTTCAATGCCACCAGAATAACCGTAGCCAGCTACTTCAAGGCTCTTAGCAGGGTACCCAATTGCACTTAGTAAAATTAGTATTTATACAAATGGTAGTATTTAGCCAAGTGACAAGACTTTCAGGAATGTGGAGCTACAGTGCCACTAAATAAATGCAAGTACTCTCAAAGGTTAAATATTTTCTAAAAGACCAGATGCAATGAAAAGTTTAGATATATTTAATAATAAATAAAACAAAACATGAACTACTGAATATCTATTAACAATAAACACCAGAGTTTCAATTACAGGAAATATAAAAAACAACACTGATGGAAAGACTCAGACAGATACAGAAAAAAATAAATTTACCTAATCTCTCTGTATTTCTCTAACTGACTGAAGAATTACTGCTCTCTACTTACTTAATAAAACAAGGCAAGATGGAGGTGGATGGGTGCCTTTGCCAGGTCCCAAAAACAGAGTCCACACCTCACATCTCTCACTAGTACTGAAATACAATTTCAGTGCTGGCTACAGAATGATTTCACATCTGCTCACCTGACTCTGTGGTTATCACACTACCCTCTCACTAGAAATTGAGCCAGGATCTGACACTGATGTGTCACAATACTTACATAGAACTTTAGCTAAGGTTTCTTATAACATCTGGAAACTGCATAACAGTTCCAACACTTCCACACTTCCTGCAGAAACTAACAAGCTATTCTTTGGAACCCCAGGGTAGAAATTACTTCACCACTAAGGAAAATAGAGCATGATCCCAGCCCAAGCTTTTCACAGACATTGTGTCTCTGGCTGCATTCAGACCTGTGAGATAAAATCTTTATGGCCTAAACCAAGTCGTTTAATTTCAGGCTATTTTTCTTAAGGTTAGCTGGGCTGAGCTTAACCCTTCCCTTCCAGTATCCTCTGCTAAAATATATACATTTCATCAGTTACAACAATACAGTCTGATATACATGTATATTTCTTCTGTCCAGCAGGACCCACTATTGATACATTTTAACACATGCAACTTTACAGATACATTTTTAACACAAGCATCTGTACAAACCAGTTTGATATTCAAATGACATATAATTCTTTACAAAACTCCAGCCATATGTTACACTTGCACTGCCCTACCCCTGTCTGGCTCAGCCTGCACTACCTCACATCATTACAATTATTACTACTACTTTTATTCTGTGGAAGTTCAACAGTTTTATATGGTTTTGTAAAGCACACTTACTGTATCAAGGTATGAAAATTAACTGGTTAAGGAATTCACAGCCACCATTTAGAGCAAGTGCAGGAGATGAATGAACGCTTGTAAAGGAGTAAAGAGGTAATATGAGATCAAAATGTATAACGGCGGTTAGACATTTTTAATTTGCTTTTTGGAAGCTAGTCTTCCAAAAAACATTAAGTGCAGCCCCACTGCCTCATTTGTCCAGTACTTCCTGGCATCCAAGTATATTGGGAATGGTAAGTAAGTGATTTTACTTGTTTATTTATATTTGTTTACCGGGTAGTGTCTGACTGGGCCAGAAGCCCGTTTTCAGTGGAGACCCAGAGAGAAAAGCTCCAACAAGTAATTGATAGAAATCGTAATTAGTAACAGCAGTAGAAAAATACAGCAGAGTATCCTATACATGGTACAAATACAGAAATATTTGATTAAAAGTTGCAAAGAGGCTAGTTCACAATATGCAAGCGAGTATACAAATCATGATAACAAGAATAAACAAACAATATATTTTTTTACATAGTTGGGTTAGAAAAAAGAGAAACAGACAGACAAGTAATAACTTGCTGTCACATAGGAGAGTATAAGCTGGTATGTATACAAAGCTGATCTAGTTAGAGTAAGAGATATCAAGCGGGTGTAATTAGCCTGGAACTGTGCAGGATCATAGCCAGTGATTAGTGAGGTGTTCTTTTAGGAGGAGTTTAAATTTGTGACTGTTTGGATTTTTTGGGATGTTTTGGAGTAGTACGTTCCAGGTTTTGGATACTTTATTAGGTTAAATGGAGTCTTCATAGTAGTTATGGGATTTAGTTACCTTTAGTATTAATTTGTCAAATGATCTAAGGGACCTGAGGTTTGTATTAACTTGAACTAGGTCAATGAGAGCAGGCTAGTTGTTGGGTTTATGGATGATACTGTGGGCAATGGCTAGTTGGTTGAGAGGTAATAGGCTGGGTAGTTCAATCCAGTTGAGTTGGTGAAGCATGGAACAGTGATGAGATTTGTGGGGTAGGTTTCGAGGAAACTTAGCTGTTTTGTTTTTGCAGATCTCTAGGTTATTCAAATTGGACTTGCGCAGGTTGGTAAAGATTTGGGAGCGATCAAAATGGGGCAGCCCCATAGAAGCAAGGTCTTTTTGGTGTGGTCTGTTGCACCTGCCAGATATGTTGGAGTTACTTACAAAAGAAGTTTGAGTAATTTAAGCTTTGTTAACCAAATGTATAACACTGATCCACCTAGAACATTTTCAGGCTTATCACAACAGAAAATAACCTGAGACACAAACTTTATTATCAATGCAACTGTGGTAATGTAAAAGCAAGCATTTAGAGAGATATGAGTCAGAATATCTTGTAGAATAAATTAACGCAATCGTAGCAGACACTGTACAAGAATTCAGTGGATAAAATAGGAAACAAGAGTACCCATACACTGTTACAACATCATATAGTATATCTTTGGAGAAAATTATATACAGAGAAGAAATCATTTGCAATATGTACAATTGTTTGGCATGGAATGTGAAGGAGAGTAAGATGCGAGTCAACTTAGGGGAAAGAGGGAGACATAAAAATGAGAAAAAGAAAAAAAAAATGGAGGTTAAGGGAGAAGTGTGCAGCTAACTCCCACCCAGGTTAAGAAGTTTAAAGCAAAACTACAGCAGCTTGGGGACATGTTTACAAATAAGCTAGAGTGTGTTCTCCTGAAGCATGATGTAGACAGAAGGCCTCAGTGGCCCATTAAATAAGCCCCTTACAGTGTTCTTGAGTGAGGTAAGTAGACCCAGAGAGATGAACTACAAGACATGTCGGTTCTGGGGATAACCTAGGTGTCCAATAGTTTACTTCTGGTTTAATGTTTAATGACATCTAAGCCAAAAAACATACTTTTTTAATTTTAATACATAGTAATATCATACATTCTTGGTACTCTATCTGAAATTGGGTTGAGTTCTAGAAGCCAACAAGTGCAGGAAGAGATGGGGCAGTAGATGGGAAGCAGTTGAGGGGCCCCACCAAAATGGTCCAGATTGGGTCCCACTATTACTAAGGCCAACCCTAATGACAAGTTATGCAATGTATTACAAAGTGAAATCCGAAATATCTCTCATAAAGCTACTAGGGCATTATATGACTTAGTTTTGGTCAATGAAATAAAAGGAAAGCTTTGATGTGCTTAAAAATGATTTGCAGATGCTGTTATTTTATAATGTAACATAATATGTTACAATAAGGAGGTGCTACTCAACAAAGACTTTGTTCATTTCTATTACAAGTCAATAGACTGATAGCTTATAAATCAAAAGTCTTGATTAATGCTCAGACGTGCTATACACATACTGAAAATGAAATATTGCTAAACCTTTGTCTGCCAAAAATTCCATTCATGTACTTATGGTAAAAGTATTACAGTGGAGTCATACCTTAAGTCACTTCATATAATTGATAAGTATCTTCTCAAAATACCAGCAAGACTTCATATTTTGTACAAATACAGTAATACCCTTTGATTTCCAAGAACAAAATAAATAACAAAAGTTACTTTATATAGATGATGCCTGGCTTGGGGAGTGTGTACATACAAGATTCTAAAGACTATTTGATGGAAAAAGACTTGGTGGTTCTATGGACTCCACCTCAATAAACTATGTTGACTAAGAAGCTGGAAATGAAGAGTAAACACAGCGGAACACTCTGAACTACAGTTCTTATAAAACATAGTAATGACTGGCCAGTAAGTATTTAATGACTACATCACAATATCCATGTTTACTTTTTTATAAACATGAGCTTTCCTGTGTATAAAACTTGTTTCCCTATGGTGACAGAGTCATTGTTCCAAATCTGCTATACCAAACTATTTTGATTCAAATATATATCATATTTAGGAATTATTAACCGTATTGAATGGCCTTCTGATTTGTATTATTGGCATAAGGTATCTTAATAAATGGGACAGATGTCTACAGTATGTTCAAAAAGCAAAATAAATAAATGAAATCCCATGAAATTTCAAACCTTCCTTGTAATGACAGTGAGGAGACATTTGTTCCTGTATTAAGATGCATATTATATAATGTGTATGGATTACTATTCCAAATTTTCACATGGTTTGCAGAAGAAAGCGCAAACTGTTGGGTTGTTACAGTACTGAAGTCTGCTTCCTCTAGACATGGTATTTCTAATAGAGTGATATCAGACAATTGTCCTGAGATTATGAATGTTTTGCGTTTTTGAGTCGGTGGGAATTCAAGAATACTACCTCAAGTCCTAGGTGTCCACAAAGTAATGTACAAGTGGTACAAAATATAATGGTACAAAATGTAAAAATATTATTAAAATATATGACTGAGCAGAGAATTTGGACTATTACTTTTCTTACTTTATTTGTGCTGGGTAGTAAGAAAACTGAAATGGTACTATTGTAGGAACACAAGTATAAACATAAGCTCTACTGCAAAAGATCATCCAAAAATATTCCTAGCTTGTAAAAAAAAAAAAAAAAAAAAAAAAATGTGTGTGTGTGTGTGTGTGTGTGGGGGGGGGGGGGGGGGAGACGAGTGAAAATGAATGCTGAGCAAAATTTGAGTAATTTTGTTCCTCCAAGGAAAAGAATGTGCTGGATACTGTAACTGGTCAAAACAGAATAGCCCGTACACTATCTGATGTTAGATCATGATATATACAGTGGATATAAAAGGTTTACACACCCCTGTTAAAATGTCAGGTTTTTGTGATATCAAAAATGAGACCACAATAAATCATTTCAAAACTTTTCCCACCTTTAATGTGACCTATAACCTGTACAATTCAATTGAAAAAAAACAAATCTGTTAGGGGGGAAAATATAAAAAATAACAAATATACAACAAGCGAAGTGTGCACACCCTTAAACTAATACTTTGTTGTGTGTGCACACCCTTAAACTAATACTTTGTTGAAGCACTTTTTGATTTAATTACAGCATTCAGTCATCTTGGGTACACACCTGCCATCAATTAAAGAGACTCTGATTAACCCCAAAGAAAGTTCAGCTGTCCTAGTAGGATTTTCTTGACATTTACTCAGTTGCCTGCTACAGCAAAAGCCATGCTTCACAGACAGCTTACAAAGCATCAAAGGGATCTCATTGTTGAAAGGTATCAGTCAGGAGAAGGGTACAAAAAATGACCACAGCATTGGATGTAACATGGAACACAGAGAAGACAGTTATCAAAAAGTGGAGAAAATATGGGACAACAGTGACATTGCAAAGAACTGGACGTCCCCCCATTGATGAAAAGACAAGACAAAAACTGGTCAGGGAGGCTGCCAAGAGACCAACAGAACACTGAAGGAGCTGCAGGAATTTCTGGCAAGTACTGGTTGTGTACTACATGTGACAACAATCTCCCGTATTCTCCATATGTCTGGGCTATGGCATAGGGTTGCAAGACGGAAGCCTTTTCTTACACAGAAAAACATCCAGGCCTGGTTAAAATTTGCAAAACAATACATCAAGTCTGCCAAAAGCATGTGGGAAAATGTGTTATGGTCTGATGAGACCAAGGTTGAACTTTGTCCACAATTCCAAAATATATGTTTGGTGCAAAAATAACATTTTGTATGACCAAAAAAACACCATCCCCATGGTGAAGCATGGTGGTGAAAGTATCATGCTTTGGGGTTGCTTTTCTTCAGCTGTAACTTGGGCTTTAGTCAAGGTGGAGGGAATTATGAATGGTTCCAAATACCAGTCACTTTTGGCACAAAACCTTCAGGCATCTGCTAGAACGCTGAAGATGAAGATGAATTTCACCTTTCAACATGACAATGACCACAAGCATACATCTAAATCAACAAAAGAATGGCTTCACCAGAAGAAAATTAAAATTTTGGAATGGCCCAGCCAGAGCCGAGACCTAAATCCAATAGAAAATCTGTGGGGTGACCTGAACAGGGCTGTGCACAAGAGATGCCCTTGCAATCTAACAGATTTGGAGTGCTTTTGCAAGGAAGTGTGGGCAAATATTGCCAAGTCAAGATGTGCCATGCTGATAGACGTCTACCCAAGGAGATTGAATGCTGTAATTAAATCAAAAGGTGCTTCAACAAAGTATTAGTTTAAGGGTGTGCACACTTATGCAACCAGCTTATTGTATGTGTTTTATTTTTTATATTTTTCCCCTAACAGATGTGTTTGTTTTTCAATTGAATTGTATAGGTTATAGGTCACATTAAAGGCAGGAAAAGTTTTGAAATGATTTATTGTAGTCTCATTTTTTATATCACAAAAACCTGGCATTTTAACAGGGTTGTGTAAACTTTTTATATCCACTGTAAGCATACAGAAGTCTATGAGAATTATAAATTCAAGTGATTTGACTGTATATTCAGAACTGCAAGAGTCATTATCCCTTGTTCAGAATGTAAATACATCTCCAAGCAAAGAGTGAGCTCAACATGAAGAATCTTGTTCTCGTGACTTATCTATGACAAATTACTGCTCTGCCATAATCTTAACTAGAGGTTTAGTCAAGTAATTTGACAGATAGATAAAGTTTATATAATATATACATTTTGAGTGTGCACCTCGAGACAGACAAGCTCTTCTGCCATGACAATCACAAGCATGTCACTTTTAAATTGTTTGACTTCAAGTTCTGAAAAACTGAACATTATATACAATATAATGGGAGAGTTCAAAACAAGTTCACAGGTCCAAGGTTAAGTTCCCACACTAGTTAATTTATATTTACTAATTCCACAATCAAATTACAGTAGAAAAGGTGTGTGGGGAAGTATTAATAGCATTGCACAGTGTATTTTTTCCTGAACCACTAAACTCAAGCTGTTGTGATCGGGCCGTTAAGATCCTTATTAATGACTCTTCAGGGAAATGTGGTGCAGTCCAAATTATTTGAGATATATTCCTGCATATTTATATGGTACTCATAGCGCAGTCTGCAAAATGTAGCCAAGTATTGGATATAATATCGTATGCAACAGACTAAACCTTTCAAAGTGATGGGCATGTCACACACAGTTATATGTGGCATAATTACTTGCCTTGTCCTTAAATGGAAGTCACAGTTAAACAATTAATGTATCACATGATGTCATTATGCTACTTAAGTAAAGACTCCTGTTGAGGACATATTATGACTTATGTCTCCTCTCATGACTACCCTGAAGATGTGTAAATATATGACACTCATCTCATCCATGTCCTTAAGCAGTTTTCTTGGTGCAAACAATTATTTCAAGTAATGACCTGTGCTGCTGACAGTTACTGTATAGTCTCCAGTGGTTAGATGAAACAGTTTATGTATACAGTGCTAAACTTTGCTGAAGAGCATACAGAATACTTGCTCACATGAAGGTGCAACAAGCTTAAGAAAATTGAAATGATAAACTAATTAAAACAATACTTTGATACAGGACCTGCCCGGACATTATGGCTTAAAATCTAAGACATAAACAGAAACAGAGGTATAGAACTGAGGCAAACTGAAAATATTTACAGACTGAACTTATTCATTCAGGCTGCTGGCAAAATAAACTGATTTGTCAAAACATGTTTTGAAGAAGATAAACAGGTGTCTGAGATGCCCATCATTTTTACTGATTACAGTCCTTATTCTTCTGTCACAAAAATCACACATTTTAGAAGAAACAAAGCAAAATTATGAGGCAAAAATGACAATATCAATGTCTATTACACAGGAAAGCAATCAATCTTTCAGGAACATAAGTACTGTGTTATTACTACTTCTGGTAAGAAATTACACACGTCTATCAGTAAATGTTTTGTGTTTATTTTTTGAGGGTTTCAGAATCCAGGCAATATAGGCATGATAAATAATGGTAACAGAAAAACTACTGTATATGGCAAAAAATGAGGAAAATAACCAGGCTCTCTCACCACGAAGCTTTATGACATTGCTATATGGCAAAAAAAATAATAAAGGCCAGACTGTGACCCAGGCAACATGGGTTTGATTTGTGCCCCAAGAAGTGGAAGAGACACTTGAGGATAGTTAGCCTGAGCAGCTGATATTGCCTTTCCCCTCCTAGAAGAGAGAGACAGCCAGGATTTCTGCTGTTCTCACACTCCCAAAACCCGATCATTACTTTGCTGAACATGTCTTTGTGGAGAAGAAACATTAGCAGCAGTGGATCCAGGTAATGGACACGCACACTAAATAATGAATACTGTAGGCCAGCTTGAGCATGTAAAGGAGTGCATTTGTTCGGGTCCAATACTGCAACTGTCCTTGGCAGCTGTCAGATAGATATATGGCAGTTAGATCACATATAAATGCTTGGCTATGATTGCCATAAGATGGTCTCCAAGCAGCTCAGAGCTTGTCCCTAGCACTGAACCACCTACTTATGAGCAAATGATGGAGGACTTGATGATACACTGGCGAGACCTTGAGAAAATACTACTAATAATAACAATAATGCCAGAGAGATCTCTGCATTTTCTTTTCAGTAACAAACGTGGGCATATAGGATAACCTAAGAATATCTGTCTATACTTGTTTTTTCCTGTTAAATTTAACTCTCTACATTTTTAAATGATAGTGCCCCAATATAGGTCAAAGCTCAAATCAATGTGTAACAATGTAAACTGAAAAACTGATATAATTTATTACAAACAAACACAAAATGAGTTGAAACAGAATAAACAGAAGTAAAATTATGCTAAATGACATTATTTCTTTTAATAAATACTATTTATTTCTGATTATGAGTTGTTGCATTTAGCTTTGTATTTTGAACAGTTTTGTGACAACATATGTTTGTCAAAGAATTACCTGCTTCCTTAAAAAATACAAACCTGAAAATACTTCCATTACATTGTTCTCTTATAAACTCTTTGCCCAGCTTTTGAAATTGGCCTGATCTTTTTTGTACCGGCCACCTTGTCTGCTAAGTCAGAGAATGGAGTTCATCCTGCTTCAGCTTGCAAGTAATTGAAAGTTGGCTTAATCTAGTTTCTCTAACCATCTACATGGAGACATTTACTCAAAGAAGCCAAAAAAAAAATATTAAGAAAACATTTTTAAAAACATCCTCCTATGTGTGCTTTAATGACAATGGTTAACAAACAATATAGCAGAAGCATAACATATCATATCTTATCATGGTATGGTTATTACTTCTATCATGTTTGCTATTATCACCCAGTGCTCTGCTGATAATTTTGAAACAGAAGCAATGAAACTGTTTGCTATTTGTAAGTACTAAAGGAATTTATTCCTGCTGACTGTCTTCTGTTTTTGTAAATATTTGATATGCAACTCTAATGTAATGTTGACATTCTGATGAATTTATATGCTGCTAATTTTTGCTTTTGTTTTGCATGTATGAGTGTACGTTCATAAAACTTAAGTTCTGTTGGGTAGAGATGTAAATACTGATGGAACTTTATGTTTGTACATTATAAATACTGGATATGTAAGACTATTGTACTGCTGAAATTATGATGACGTAATATACTGTTATAAATACTAGTCATATAACTCTTAACACACTCCAAAATTATAACGGAATTTACTGATGTAAATACTGGTCATGTAATTATGTATGTTTTGTCTTCTACTATCCTATGCTATGAGCTCAGTCAGGACTAAAAAATGTCATCTGACCAGTTCACTCACCTGGTCTTCAAATAGTAAATAAATAAATAAATAATGTCCACAGTAGGTATCTGTAAGCAGATTATGTGATAACAGAAGATGAAAATGATTCTTAAACCTTCAGCTTTAAATATTGTACTCAGTCTCAGAATACACAGATCAAGTAACTGCCATACTCAAGGTCAGTTCTGCTCCCTCTAACCCCCCCCCCCCAATGGATTATATATCATACAGCTGATTGTAGCCAGTTATAACAAGGTTATGTAAAAAAGAAACACTTCATGTCCCACAAGTTTCCAAGTAAGGGCCTTCATCTTGGGGCAATGGGTGTAAGTGCAGGAATGTAATACAAATATTCCTTCTGGTGGCAGGTGTAAGTGTAGGAATGCAATACAGATAGTCCTGTGTCTAACATAGGAAGTTACCCTTGTGAGAGAAGAGTGTAGCTAAGAATCCACCTGAGTGGTGATTGTTGACCCAGGGCCCAGTCTTGTGTCCTATCATTTGTTAGAGTATTTTAAACCCATTTAATGTCATTGCTGTTTATTGCCTGCAATTGTAAGGTGTGCACCATCTTGCACTACTGCACAGTGGCGGTTACCATTGGTGGTTATAGATGCAAAGTCCGAGACAGATACGTTTCCCCTTAGTCAGCTGCTTGTGTTCCATCTGAGGTTCTCACTATTGTGCTTCACTGCCTGGAGAGACACTCAGCTAAGTCTCTGAGGTACCAATACAAGTCTCACCCACTAAGCCTCTATCAGTTTAAAACTTTTACTGGTCCCTCAGCCATACCCTGGTCCTTCTAGTCCTTTCATAGGTTCATAGGTAGGTACTAGGCTGTTGGACCTAGAGTCTATATAAGCCTAGCCAAAAAGGTAGCCTGGCTTTCACCACCCAAGAAAATTATTTTCCTGTACCCCTGTCGAGCAGAGCCACAGAGATGATCCCGGGGTGAATTTCCTATTTCCCATCCAATCAAGATTTTTCTTGAAGAGTGCTAATGAGGAGCTTTATTTGATATAGATAGGTAGTTTGTTCCAGAGTATGGGAAGTCTCTGGGATAGGAATCTATCTCCCCAGCATGTTCTGTTTATTGTGGTGACAAAGTTTAGGTCCCTAGAGCATGTAGCTCAGAGGGGTTGGGATTTCTTTAATTGGAGCATGTCCAACAGCTCTGGGTTTGACATAGCTTTGTATGTTAGGCAGAGATCACCTCTGAGTAGGCGATATGCGACGGAGTAAAGCTGGAGTTTTTTGAGACGGACTGCGTAGGGCATCTGTTTGCGGCTGGTAATCCTCTTTGTGAGGTATTTCTGCGGCCTTTCCAGTTGTTGTAGATGTCTTGTGTGGTATATACCAGAAGGGGCATTGGACTCTATAATGGGTCTAATGAGTGATGAGTAGAGGGGAACAATTACCTCTTTTTTCCTGGATGAGAAACCTTTTCTGATGAGGTATGTCACATAGAAGGATTTCCAGACTACTGTGGCAATGTGATTATCAAAGGAGAGACCACTGTCAGCCTGTGTCCCAAGGTCTCTTATCACACTTTCAGTGTTAAGTAGACTACCACCTATGTGGTAGCTCATGGGTACAGAGTTTTTACCAAAGGGGATGACAATGGATTTTTTGGCATTGAGCTTGAGGCAATGGCTTTGACACCAGGCATCTGTCTCAGTGAGGCCATTTTGTAGGATGTCCACAACATTAGGAGTTTTGATTATGGCTCCTAGTTTGCAGTCATCTGCGAACTGTCATTAGCCAAAGACCTTCTGTGTTAGCCTGTACTTCAGAAAAGCAGATACCAAACATAAGAGGACCCAGGACTGAACCCTGTGGTACTCCACTTGTCACTGGTCTGAAGTCGGATTTGGAGTCTGCTACTTTCATAGTGTGGGTTCTGTCAGTGAGTCATTTGGCAACACATTTTGTGACATAGGGATTTATACCTAGTTTAGTGAGTGGGGGATGGTGTCAAAAACCTTGGTGAGATCTAGATAGGCTGTGTGAACCACCTTACTCTCGTCTATGGCTTTGGTGACTGCTTCAAGGTAGTCTATCAGGTTTAGGAGACATTATCTGCCTTTTACAAACTCTAACTGGGTGGGGTCCAGAGTTTGGAGATTACCAATGTCTTTGTTTATAAGTTCCATGATGATACATTCCATGGCCTTGCAGACCGGGCTCCTTAGACTAATGGGGGTGGTAGTTCCCAGGGTGGCTCCCCCTTTATGGAGTGGGATAACAGTCACTGTGTGTCATTCAGTGAGCATAAAGCCTGAAGTGAGGTTATGATTGAACATGGTGCTTAGGTGGGGTGCCAGTTCATTCTGTAGTTCATGTAGAACACAGCCTGGTATGTGGTCAGGTCCCATAGATGCTGTGTTCTTGGCTTTGGAGAGAGTGTTTTTACCTGTGCAGCTGTGATTACAGGAACGTTGCATTCTTCCAGTATAGAGATGGGCCCTTTAGGGGGTAAGAGGGGAGTAAAGTTAGCACTGAACCTCTCCTCCAGGATGTTGGCAATATCAGTTGGTTCTGTATATTTAGTGCCATTGTACTGTAACTCAGAGCAGATCTGAGTGTTGCCATTGAGATTCTTGACATAGCTATAGGATGCTTTGTGGAATCAGTGTCGATTTTGTTTTCACAACTAGCTTTGGAGGATTTTATGAGGGATCTCAACTTCTTACTGAGGCTGACCAGGGAGTTCCTCCAATCATGGGATTTTACTCTTTTTTGCAACAGTTTCTTTCTTCTGAAACCTATACAAAGGCACTCTATGATCATCTGAAGGAATGCATGGATTGTGCTATCCTGAGTAAAACCAAGACTCACTCCTCCAAGAAAAGGATACCAGTCTGGTGGACCCCTGCCATAAACAGGCTCTACAATAGAAGGAGGAAACTAGTACAGATAAGAGCAAAATCCCTAGAAGGAAAGACATCCCTGATCAGTATCAGAAGAAATTACGATCCCTCATTAAATCATCCAAGGCTAGCTTCAAAAGAAAAATTGCCAAGGACTCCAAAGATAACCAGAAATCATTCTTTAGCTATGTCAAGAACCTAAGTGGAAATTGTCAGATCTGCTCTGAGTTGGTGCAGAATGGCACAAAATACACTGAATTGACTGATATTTCCAACATTTTGGCAGACAGGTTCAGTGCAAACGTCACCCCCCCCAAAGGGCTCATAACCATACCAGAAGAATGTAAGGCCCCCGGCAATCACGAACTCACAGGTTAAAACAGCCCTATCCAAAGCCAAATACACAGCCTCAATGGGACCGGACGGTGTCCAAGGCTGTGTCTTACAAGAGCTCCAAAATGAGCTAACCCCTCACCTAAACACACTGTTCAAACTCAGCTTCTCTACAGGCTACATGCCCACAGAGTGGTGCACAGCAACAGTTAACCAACTCCACAAAGGTGGCGCCACAACAGACCCTGGGAACTATCGCCCTATAAGCCTGACTAGCCTGGTTTGCAAGGCTATGGAGCGCATCATCATGGAACTCATTAACAGAGACATTGGGAACCTCCAAACTTTGGACCCCACCCAGTTTGGCTTTATTAAGGGCAGATTATGCCTCCTAAACCTGGTTGACTTCTTTAAGACAGTTACCAAGGCATTAGATGAGGGTAAAGAGGTACAAACAGCCTACCTAGACCTCACAAAGGCTTTTGACACCATTCCCCAATCTGGTATTATAGACAAACTCACCAACCTGAACATTAACCCCTACGTCACGAGATGGGTTGCAAATTGGCTCATGGACAGAACCCACACAGCGAGAGTTGCAGACTCTAGGTCCAACTCTAAATGAGTTACAAGTGGCATCTCCCAGGGCTCAGTCCTAGGACCTCTCCTGTTTGGTATATACTTGTCAGAGGTACAGGCAAGCACAGGAGGACTTTGGCTGACCAAGTTCACAGACGACTGCAAACTAGGGACAATAACTGATTCTCCGGCTGATGCAAACACCCTCCAGAAGGGTCTTACTGAGATGGATACATGGTGTCAAAATCATGGCCTCAAGCTGAATTCCAAAAAGTGCATTGTCATCCCCTTTGGAAATAACAAAGTACCCATGAACTACTACATAGGCGGTAGTCCCCTAAATACAGAAAAAGTAATAAGGGATCTGGGGACCCAAGTAGATAGCAATCTCTCCTTTGATAATCATATTGCCAAGGTGGTTAGAAAATCCTTCCACGTGGCCCACCTAATCTCAAAAGGGTTCTCATCCAGAACAAAGGAGGTTATTGTGCATCTCTACTCATCACTTATTAGACCCATTGTAGAATACAGTGCCCCATTTGGGATGTACCTTACAAGACACCTGCAACAGCAGGAAAGACCACAAAAGTACCTCACCAAGAGGATTACTGGTCCAAAACAGATGACCTATGCAGCCCGACTGAAGAAACTCCAGCTGTACTCGGTTGCATACCACTAACTCAGAGGTGATCTCTGCTTGACATAGAAGACCATGTCCAACCCAGAATTGATGGATATGCTCCACCTAAAAAATAACAAATCCCTGAGAGCCACACACTCTAGGGCTACAAACCTTACCACAACGAAAAATAGGACATGCTGGAGGGATAGATTCCTGACCCAGAGACTCTCCATGATTTGGAACAAGATTTCAATATACATCAGGCAGAGCCCCTTACTAGCACTCTTCAAGAGAAACCTTGACGGGTGGATGGGAAACAGAAAATTTACCCTGGGGATCACTGAGGTGGCTATGCTGGACAGAGGCACAGGGAACTAATGGCTCTGCTGGTCAGAGGCACAGGGAACTAATCTAAGGGGGTGGCGAAAGCCAACACACTCTGGCTAGGCTTATAAATGCCCTTGGGCAGATAGCCTAGTACTTACCTGTGAACCTATGAACCTATTCTGTCATAGAGTTTGTTTATGGCAAGGGACCACCAGATTGGCTTCCATTTTTTGGAGGATAGCATCTTGGCTCTGTTAGGGATAGCACAATCCATGCAGTCGTGCAAGTGCTTATAAAGTGCATTTGCGTAGGATTCAGCAGTCGTACCTCTGTTGTCTGTCTGCATGGGCGTCGTGAAGTTTGCCACTTCTGTCTTAAGAATCATGAAGTTGGCTTCGGAGAAATTTTTTACGGTGGTTTCCCTAATGGGGGGCAGGGGCAGGATGTGGATGTCTAGGGTGGTTAGCTTGTAGTTGTGAATCTGACCAACAGGGAGTTGACCTCTGGTGTGGAACACCGGTCGCCCATGTTGGTAATGACCAGGTCTAGGATATTGTTGCCCCTGGTGGGGGTGTGGATAAGTTGATCCAAGGCATTGGAATTTATGAATTCCAGAAAACATTGAGCAAAAGAGTTGGTACATGAGAAGTTTTCCCAGTTAATGATGGGATATTTGAAATCACCCATTATTAGGGTGTTGGGTTGTACCCTAATATTTTCCAGTGTATCAAGAAATGAGGAGTGGGAATCCTGGGGCATGGTGGGGGATCTGTAGCAAGTTACAATTTGGATTGCAGTCTTGCCCAGAGTTAGCTGCATTTGGATAATCTCGGATTCATTATGCTGAGCAACTAGCCTGGAGGTGTGGATATCCTTAATGAATATAGACACGCCTCTGCCTTTAATGTTTCGGTCCTGGTTAGGTGGCCAAAAGGTGTGTTATGAATTATAGCCTGGTAATGCACGGGTGTTCTCTGGAGCCTTGAACCAGGTCTCTGTCACTGCACAGGTGTCGATGTTCTCCATTTTAAGGAGTGCCTCGAGTGAATGCATTTTGAGGTTTAGACTTCTAGCACTGAGTAGCATTACCCTCAGATTTTGCTTGCTTATACCTGTTATGGTGGTGAGGTTTGTCATTTGAACTTGCCTAAAAAAGGCACTATAGGGGTGGCAAGAGCCTTAGCCAGTATCTGGAATCCCAAGGATGACACGTGCAGGCCATCTCTGGCAAAGCATGGTGGTCTGTCAATCATGTCATCCCAGGCAGACAGATACTGGATCCCCTTAGAATGACACTGAAAGCTTAGCCAATTGTTGAAGTCAATCATTTTGTCCTTGTACGGTGGTGTCATTCTGGGTGATGGCAGGATGCTACTCAGGGCTAGGGTCATACCTACCATGGCTACAAGATCGGAGAGCTCCTCCATGTCTTTTTTCATGTAATCCCTGTTACTGACCACAGTACTATACTTAGTCTCATGGATGCACAGTTTCCCACAGTTTTGCCAGCTGGCCTGGTGGACATGGGCATCCTGAAGCAGTGCAGCAATTGCCTCATGTACATTGACAACCCATTACTTCTATGTCACAGAAATTCAATATGTGAGAGATGCATCTATATTAACAATCTTGAATCTATGCTATCTGACTCACACATCAGAATATCTGATACCAAGAGGTTTGTCAGCTCACACAATTCAACTACTGCACCAACCATGCACATAGCACCTAAACCCACATATGTGGAGGTACTCACCAGAAGCCTAACTGAAGATCAGAGACCTTCCAAACATAAACACACTTCACATAATTCACTACCTATGAACCTATCTACTGAACACAGTAAACACAAAAACACATGCACCAGTGTTTCACTTAACAAGCCCCTAAGACAAAACACAAAATCTAATGTTTTGATCATAGGTGACTCCATTGTGAGACACATAGATATCCAACTCACCAGGTTGGACAAGGAAATAGTCACAGTTAGCTGTTTGTTAGGTGCCAGGATCCACCACATCACACATGCACTCAGGTCTCCCAACAACAGGTACTGTTAATTAATTAATTAATTAATTAATTTATTTCATATTTGTTAACTGGGTTAGTCCAACTGAGTTTGCAAACAAACCCATTTTCAGTGGAGACCAGAGGGTTAAAGCCCCAGCAAACATAAATAAAGATAAAGTGACAATATACAAATATTAAATAACAATCACAATACAAAATAATTGTAAAAAGAAAAGGTTATTAGCTATTTGCATTGCATTGATAGTAAGCAACCCATTTTCAGTGGAGACCCAAGGGGAAAGAGCCCCAGCAAACATAAGCAAAGATAAACATACAGGACAAAAACTATTAAAGATAACAATGCAAATACAACATTAATTATAAAGAGCAAAACAAAAGAAAAAAATATGAACATTAAGGGTTGCACTGATAGCAGTGGTCTAACTTTACTACATATAAGAGTAAAAACAAAAAGATAATCCTTGTTCAAAAGAAGGAAATGTACAGACATTGATAGGAAGTGGGAGGAAAAAAGATAAATAGTGTGGAGAATGGGAGGGGGAGAGAAAGGAGGGGCTATAGTAGTAGAGCTGAGGATTTAGGAGGTTAGTTTAAGCAGAAGATACTAACAGAGAAAGAAAGTCAGGAGATTCAACAGATTATACAGTAGGACAGATTAAGACTACATGTGGTCAAGGCAACGGCATAATTTCAAGTTTAGTAGGTGGGATTTAAGCTCCTTTTTAAAACATCGAAAGGAAAGGTTGGATCTACTATGGAGAGGGAATTTGTTCCACTTTAGTGAAACAGAGTGTAAATAAGTGCCAATATTCCTTTTGGGTTAATAAACTGAGAGAAGATGCTGATCAGCACTCCGGAGAGGCTGGGAGGGAGAGTAGAGGGTAACATGGGAGGTAAGAGCAGGGTAGGCAGAGGGGTTGTTGAGTACGAAAAAGGTAGTGTGGACTTGCAATTGTAGGAGAAGGTGCGGAAATTCCAGCCACTGAAGTTTTAGTGAGAGGCAGTGATGTGAAGAGAGTGGTTGGTTTAGAATAAATCTGGCAATTTTGTTGTATGTTTGTTCCAGTTTCTGCACTGAGGTAGTTTGGATATTGGTAAGGATGGGGGAAGCATGTAGAAGACTAGGTAAGAGAAATGCCAGAGCAAGAGTGTGTTTAGTTGCAGTAGTGAGGAATTTTTTGTTCCTATTAAGTAGTCCAAGCTTTTGGTGTTTTTTTTTGATGGCCTGTTGTATATGCAAGTCAAATTTTAGTCGGTCATCAATTATTACCCCAAGGAGTTTGGTGTGTGAGGCAGGGGAGATAGTGGTGCCATCTAAAGAGAAAAGCTGGATTTAAGTTGAGAGATTGTCTCAGGTAGGAAGAGAAGGAGTTGAGGTTTTTTTCATGTTAAGGATTAGTTGATTATTTCTGAGCCATTTTCAACAGAGAGTTTAGAGATAGTATTGGAGACAGATAAGAGAGTAGAGTCATCTGTGTATTGTATTACAGATGAGAGATTGCAGGATGAATGTAAGTTGTTGGTAAAAATGTTGAAAAAGAGTGGTCCACGTATGGAGCCTTGTGGTACTCCTGTTTGAACAGCAAGGAAGGATAAGAAAGCCTGCTACCATCTAATATTTTGTTTTCTGCCAGTAAGGTAGGAATGGAACCAGCCAAGATTAGATGGATAGAGGTTTAGGTCTGAGAGTTTGTTAAAAAGGATGGGATGAGACACAGTGTTGAAGGCTTTAGAGAGATCAAGGAATAGACAGGAGAGAAGGTTGTTGTCCCTAGCTTCTGCAACCTTTTGAGTAGTAAGGCAGTTGAGGTACTGTGTTTAGGGCGGAAAACATGTTGCGAGGGGGTGAGGAGATTTTCGTCAATGTGATAGGACAGTAGTTGAGTATGTATACATTTTTTAAGGATCTTAGAGAGCGGTGAGAGAATAGCAATTGGTCTATAGTTAGAGGGTTCAACAGAGTTGCCAACTTTGTGCAGAGGAGTGATATAGAAGGATTTCCATATTTCAGGTAAGGTAGATTCCTGAATGGAGTGGTTGATTAAGATAGATACAGGATATGCAATAGAGTCAGCAGCAATTTTCAGAAACTGATGGGGGAGTTTATCAGTGGACAGAGAGCATGGTTTTAGTTTAAGAAGCAGGGATTTGATATATTTAGTTGAAACAGGTCGCAAGGTAAAAGGCTGAGAGACAGATGAGCATAGAGGTTTAGGGGAAGGTGTGTTATGACTGTTATGATTCTGTCATAGTGCATGTTGGTGTGAATAACCTGAGATGTACCTCTCTGGATTATATGAAGAGAGACATGACAGAGCTCTCCGAATATATGTCCCAGGCGGGTATGTCCCTATCCTTAAAGAGTATTCTACCTTCACCTAGGATGATGCCACAATTCATTCAAAAATTATTGACTTCCAACAATTGGCTTAGTTTCTGGTGTCATTCCAAGGGGATCCAGTACCTGTCAGCATGGGTTGATAGACCACAATGCTTTGGCAGAGATGGTCTTCACATGGCTGGCTTTTGGTTACTGGTGAAGGCACTTGCCTCCCCTATAGTGCCTTTTTTAGGCAATGTCACATGAACAAAATTTCTGACATAAAAATATCCTTAAAAAACAACCTCAAGGTTATGCTACTAAATGCTAGGCATCTGAATCTAAACTGCAATCTCTGGAAGCATTCCTCACTTTTGAATATGCGGATATCTGTGCAGTCACAGAGACCTGGTTCAAGGCTGTGGAGAGCACACTAGCCATGCTGGGTTATAATGCCTTCCGCACGTTCAGACCACAAAATAAATGTGTGAGAACTAAAGGTGGAAGAGTATCAAATTTCATCAAAGATAAATGCATCTCTTGATTAGTTAAACATAAAAATTCACTAGAGTTACTCCAAGTACAAATAACTGTAAGACAGACCACCCTCCAAGTTATCGTCAGCTACAGGTGCCCCTCCATGAACCGGGATGTCCACACTGCCTCTTTGGATCTACTTGAGTTGCTCAAAATACAACCAGACACTCTGGTTACTGGTGACTTTAACTACCCATCCATAGATTGGGTAAATTATACATTTAGTAACAAGCTTGTCCAAAGGTTCTTTGACTTTGTTAACTCCAATGCCTTGGAACAGATAGTTGGCACCCCCAAATTAGCCCAAACATTCTTTATCTAATACTCACCAACATGGGATGTCAGTGTACCACCACAAGTGTGCAGCCCTCCCTGGTGAAGTCTGATCATAAATCAGTCTCTTTTGAAGCAATGATTACATCAGACCCTTCCCAGGAGAAATTAGGCTACAAATTTTCTCCAAAGTCAACTACAGTCTCTTAAGAGATGGCATTAAGAGCTTCAACTCTCCTGCCCCCACTTATGGCAAGGACAGATATACCGGGATATACACCAATGCTCTATATAAACATCTATACAATTGTATTGGCTCAGCAGTACCTGACAGGACCAAAGCAAGATCCTCCAGAAAGAACAAGCCTGCCCGGTGGACATCTGCCATAAACAGGCTATACAACAAGAGGAAGAAATTTCTGTCTAAAAACATGAAGGCATGGTCACAGAATTCGAAGCATACACTTCTCAGTTTTAAAAAGCAAATAAGACATATTGTAAAGTCTTCTAAAGCTAACTGTGAATCTAAATTAGCATCCCTGACTAAGGAAAGTCAATAAGGCATTCTTTATCTACATCTAAAACCCATAAGGCATTCTTTATATACATCTAAAACCTTAAAGGCAAATCCAAGATTTGCACTGAACTTGTTGTAAATGTTACCACATATACTGAATCTGTAGAAATAGACAAACTACTAGCAGACAGGTTCAGTGAAAACTTCTCCCTCCTGTCCCCACCACAAATACCCCTGAAGATTCCTACCACCTGTTCTCCAACTAGTATCTCTAAAGAGCAGGTCTTAACCGCTCTCTCTAAAGCCAGAAACACAGCCTCTGTGGTACCCGATAACATCCCAGGCTGTGTTCTAAATGGTTTAAAGCAGGATTTAGCAACACTTTTGAGTACTCTCTTTAACCACAGCTTAAGCACTGGTTTTGTCCCTGGAGACTGGAAAACAGCTACTGTCATTCCCTTGTACAAACGGGGTGCATCCACTCACCATGAGAACTATAGACCTGTATGCCTAACCAGCCTATCTACAAGGCCATGAAGAGAATCATCATGAATCTTATCAACAAAAAATGCTTGACCTGACCCAGTTTGGTTTTGTCAAGGGCATATCGTGCCTGTTGAACCTGGTGGATTCTTCAAGAATGTCACCAGAGCCCTGGACAAAAGCAAATCTGTGCATATGGACTACCTAGATTTAACCAAGGCTTTTGACCATAATCCCCTACTCAGGCACCATTGAAAAACTCACCCAGCTGGGGATCAACCTATATACTGTCAAGTGGGCTGCAAACTGGCTCACCAACAGAACACATACAGTCAAAATAGGGGATTCCACCTCCACCAGCAGACCTGTTACCAGTGGTGTTCCACGGGGATCAGTGCTGGGACCCCTATGATTTGGGATCTACTTAGGTTCATAGGTTGGTACTAGGCTATCGGCCCTAGGGCCTATACAAGCCTAGCCATAACAATTCCCTGGCTATTTCTTCCCACAGTATTTACTTCCCTGGACCCCTGTCTAGCAAGGCGACTGACATGATCCCCAGGGTGAATTTCCTATCTCCCATCCAATCATCAAGGTTCCTTTTGAAGAGGGCCAAAGAGGCGCTCTGCTTGACATGTATGGGCAGTCTATTCCAGAATCTGGGGAGTCTCTGGGTCAGGAACCTATCCCTCCAGCATGTTTTGTTCATTGTGATGACAAGGTTTAGATCCATGGAGCATGTCTCTGAGGGATTGGGATTTCTTTAAGTGTAGCATGTCCAACAGCTCTGGGTTTGACATGGCCTTGTATGTTAAGCAGAGATCGCCTCTGAGTAGATGATATGCGACAGAGTATAGCTGGAGTTTTTTTAGATGGTCAGCATAGGGCATCTGCTTTATGCCTGTGATTCTTTTAGTGAGGTATTTCTGCGCCCTTTCCAGTTGTTACAGATGTCTTGAGAGGCACATACCAAACGGGGCATTGTATTCTATAATGGGTCTAATGAGGGATGAGTACAGTGGGACAAGGACCTCCTTTTTTCTGGATGCAAAGCCCTTAGTGATGAGGTGTGCCACATAGGATTTCCTGACTGTTGTGGCGATGTGGTTATCGGAGGTGAGACCACTGTCCACCTGTGTCCTTAAGTCTCTTATCACACTTTCAGTGTTTAGTGTACTGCCACCTATGTGGTAATTCACGGATACATGTTTTTTCCCCAAAGAGAATAACTACATTTCTTGGCATTGAGCTTGAGCCCATGACTCTGGCACCAAGCAATTGTTTCTGTAAGGCCCTTTTGTAGAATATCCACATCATTTGGGGATTCAATAATGGCTCCCAGTTTGCAGTCATCTGCGAACTTTGTTAGTCAGAGTCCCATAGTGTTGGCCTGTTCTTCAGAGAAGTAGATGCCAAACAAGTGCAGTCCCAGGACTGAATCCTGAGGTACTCCACTTGTCACTTGTCTGGAGCTGGATTTGGAGTTGGCTACTTTTATAGTGTGGGTTCTGTCAGTAAGCCAGTTGGCAACTCAGTGAGTGATGTAGGAATTAATGCCCAGCTTAGTAAGTTTATCTATGATTCCAAAGTGGGGGATGGTGTCGAAGGCTTTGGTGAGGTCCAGATAGGCTCTGTGGGCCACCTTACCCTTGACCATGGCTTTGGAGACTGATTCGAAGTCAATCAGGTTCAGGAGACGAGATCAGCCCTTCACAAACCTAAACTGCATAGGGTCCAGTGTTTGAAGGCTGCCAATGTCTTTGTTTATAAGTTCCAAGATAATACGTTCCATGGTCTTGCAGATCAGGCTCGTCAGACTGATGGAGCGGTAGTTCCCTGGATCCAATGTGGATCCCCCCTTGTGGAATGGGATAACTGTAGCTGTGCACCACTCAGTGGGCATGAAGCTTAAGCTGAGGCTATGATTAAACATGACACTTAGGTGAGATGCCAGTTGATTTTGTAGTTCATGTAGTACAAAGCCTGGGATGTCATCTGGTCTCATGGATGCTGTATTCTTAGCTTTGGAGAGTGCATTTTTTACCTGTGTGGCCGTTATTACCGGAATTTGGCAATCTTTCGATATTGAGATCGGTCCTTTAGGGGGTGAGAGGGGGGGGTGAAGTCTGCACTGAATTGATCTGCCAGGATATTGGCAATATCCTTGGGATCAGTATATTTAATGCCATTCTGTTGTAGCTCAGAGCAGATCTGAGCATTGCCATTTAGATTCTTGATATAGCTATAGAATGCCTTGTGGTTGTCTTTGAAATCTTTGGCAATTTTATTTTCGTAACTAGCTTTGGAGGATTTTATGAGGGATCTCAGCTTTTACTGAGGCTGGTAAGGGAGATTTTTACATCCTGGGATTTTCCTCTTTACTGCAACAGTTTTTTTCTTTTGTTGTAAAGTTTGTTTATGGCAAGGGACCACCAGATTGTCTTCCTTTTTTTGGAGGAGAGCGTCTTGGTTCTATAGGGGATGGAACAATTCATGCACAAGTGGATGTGCTCATAGAGTGCCTTAGTGTAGGATTCAGCAGTCAAACTTTCAGTTCCCGTTTGCATGGGTGTCATGAAATTTGTCACTTCTGACTTGAGTAGCATGAATTTGGCTTTGGAGAAGTTTTTTATGGAGGTTTCCTTACTGGGGGGTGGGGACAGGATGTGGATGTCAAGGGTGATTAGCTTATTGTCAGACCTGACCAACGAGGGGTTGACCATAGGTGTGGAGCATTGATTTCCCATGTTGGTAATGACCAGGTCCAGGATATTGGAGCCCCTGGTGGGACTAAGGATTAGTTGATCCAGGGCGCTGGAATTTATGAATTCCAAGAATTTTTGGGCAAATGTGTTGGTGCACGAGTAGTTTTCTCAGTTAATGGCAGGGTAGTTGTAATCACCCAGTATTAGGGTGTTTGCTTGTATCTTAATATTTTCCAGTATGTTTAGAAAGGTGTAGTGAGAATCATGGAGCATGGTGGGGGATCTGTAGCAAGCAACAATTTGGATTGCAGTCTTACCTAGTGTTAGTTACACCTGGAGAATTTCAGACACATTGTGTTGGGCAACTCTCCTGGTGTTGTGAATATCTTTGGTGAATATGGACACTCTTTCATCTTTAGTGTTTCAGTCCTGGTTTGGTGGCTGAAAAGTGTGGTAATAGTTGTAGCCTGGTATTGCAGGGTGCTCCCTGAAAGTACAGGCAAAAACAAAAGGTCTGTGGCTGACAAAGTTTGCTGATGACTGCAAATTAGGTGCAGTCATTGAGCTCCAAATGATGTCAATATTCTACAAGAGGGGCTTATTCAAACCAATGACTGGTGCCAAATTCATGGATATTTAAACGTAATGCAAAGAAATCCATCATTATCCCCTTTGGCAAGGGCGATGTCCATGCAGAATACCATATTAATAGCAACACCCTAAGCTCTAAATCAGTGGTGAGAAATTTGGGCACACAGGTTGACAGCAATCTTACCTTTGACCACCATATTTCCACGGTAGTTAGGAAGGCCTTCTACACTGCTCACCTCATAAGTAAGGGCATAGCTTCCACAACAAAAGAGGTTATAACCCCCTATACTCTTTCCTCATCAGGCCAGTGATAGAATACAATGCTCCCTTTGTTATGTACCTTGCCAGGCACTTTCAGCAACTAGACAGACCTCAAAGGTTTCTCATGAAGAAAATTCTGGGTCTTCAGCATAAGTCATATGTGGAAAGACTGAAATCCCTGTCACTATACTCTGTATCATATAGACCTCTCAGAGGTGACCTGTGCCTTGCATACAGAGCAATCTCTGATCCTGCATTAATGGCTATGCTGCACATTCATAAGTTAAATGGTACATGATTCACTCACCCTAGGGACCTTAACCCAGCCTGTGACATCAAGAGGACTTGCCGGAGAGACAGATATGTCTCACAAAGGTTCTCTCTCCTCTGAAACAAGCTTCCAATTCAAGGCTAACAGAGGCCTCCGTTGACCCTATTTAAAAACAACTTGGATGACTGGATGGAAATCTGCAAATTTACCTCAAGGGTTTCACCCATGTTCCTCTTGGATAGGGGCAGCTGGTGCTGATTTAGACTGGCTTGTAACCAGTGACCACATCTATAGACCATATAGGGAACATGGGTTGAACTTGGCTAGGCTTGTAAGGACCCTGCTGCCGTAAGCCTAATAACCTCCTATGATCCCCATACTCCATGTATAATAACTCTCACAGGTTAAATATCGAACTTGTTTTGAATTAGCCAAGATCTAAACACTCTAAAAGATTCCATTTCAGATGGCATCACTTTTTTGATTGTCCCAAAGAGAAGCAAATATTGTTCCTCATATCACAAAATTATGATAAGAAAATCCCAAATGGATATGTTTCATTTATGTGGGGGCATATTCTCTTCTTCCCCTGCTTTTTAATCATCTTCTCGGTTGTAATTCCTTAGATATGGCACAGATTTTGCTTTTGAAAATAATAGTTAATTTCTTCCTTTTATTAGTGAATGCAGAGAAAAGCATAATTCTCTATATGTAGCCTTAAATTTGTCCAACTGTAGTACTTTTGTTTTCAGCAGAAAAAAATAATTCTCTTTTATTTAGATATTTAATGCAGTTACTCAGATGAAATAATTCTTGTATGAGTATGAGTCAGTTTCAATCAACAGCAGCTGAATTACATTACATATAAAAGGGACAAAAATATTTAATTAAAAAAAGCAATATTCTCATCAACAATTTTAATAAAGGTTTTTTTTTTTTTTTTTTACAGAAAATTCCATGGCATGTATTTGACACCAGATTTGCTGTTCCCCTAAAACTCTAACATTCTTTTTTCTTTTGCAACTTAGAAATAATTTAGTTTTGTTTTTAAAGCTTTTTACCTTTTTCTCCAGTAGCAGACCTTATTCTTTTTTTTCATTCTGTACCGCATTTTCAAATTGCATAGTTTGCAAAAGACATGTGCGGATCTTTCCAGATGGTAGCTTTCATAAAATGTAGCTGTTCAAGGGTTAGTATTCAACATTAAGTGTACTTGACAGCCAAGAAAATGGGCCTGTTAAATTGTTAATACATTCTTGAAACGGGCCATAAGAGAGATGTAATGAAACTGCTTGAGACTAGTATTAGTCATTGCAGCTAATATATCAGGTATTTAGGCATAGGCACCATTCTGCAAGCTTATTGTAAGGATTGTGCTGAATTAAATGGTGTGTGAGTATATATGTGTGTCTATGTTTTCCTAGGGCTGCTTAATGCTAGGTGACTTTGATAAAGCAGATAGGTTTGCTAATGCTTATATTTAAAGATGATTTTCCAAAAACTGACTGTAGAAAGTACTGGCATAGGCAGCACACAGCAGGTTCATAGATGAAACAATGGACACTTCAAATTTGTTATCACTGATAAGACCTTATTAATTATAAGCAGTTGAAGATAAAAAAAAATATTCACAGTAGCAGTGTGCACCTAAAAGGAGGGCTCAGAGCAATAAAAGTATTATCTGACTATAGTATATCAGTAACAGAAGTATTATCTAACTGCAGCATATGACACAGTCTAAGTGGATAAGGCATCTTTGATGGTTCCACATCTGTAGTTGAAAGGGGAGGAATAGACAAAAACACCAGATAAAAACCTTTATGCTTGACACAGTTTTTATATTTAATATAATTTCTTGGTATGACTTCTTTATATATATTCCCCTGTGTTGACTAAGCAATTCTCTACAGGTCACATAATTTAATGAAAGCTCACAGGCAGTTGCTGAAAACAAACAGTTGTGCTGAGTGGATGCTATTCTGTCTGCAAGGTAATGATCAAATTAATTAAATAAGTTCTAAACAAATAGTCCATTGTAAGTAGAGCTACACATACTGTATATGTAGTTTCACTATGACAAATTGTTTAGTCCATAAAAGCAGGTCTTTTTTTCCTAGGAATATCTGGTAGGCTGCAATGCATTTCAGTCTAGTTGTGGTCACTAAATGAGTGGCATGAGTTATTACAGTCATTCAGTAAACTGCTACAATTTGTAGTTCTTTTCCTTGTTCAAACTACTTGCCGTAGCCCTGCTTCTTCCATGAATTTACCATGAGCTACTTTAATAAATACAGGGCCTTTCTATGATCTGTTCTTCTACCAAGTTTCATAAGGATATTAGTACAGTGAGACCATGCAGACACATGTCCCACAGTGAAGGTACACTGTCACCCCTGACTGACAGGAGTGGGGAAGAGCGGCAAATATCATCAGTCCCACATCCACCCCAAACAGAGAGAGATGCATTAAATGGCAGTCCAGGTTATATAGCAATATCTAATCCAGATGTATGGGCCTTGAAGTACATGATTACAATGCAGTGTGACACAGATCAGATATGATCAATGCATTGAATCTATCAAGTTATGCTGGTCATAACATGGCTGAGCATTACTGTGTATCAGACATTCCCACAATTACCACCCAGAAGGGAAGGCATGTGGGGTGGATCACAGTCATCATCATGTGCACAGGAGGCTAGGTATACAATGACACATCTGTGCACAGTCAGTCAAAGGGGTCATATTACTGCAGCCTGAGATGAGGATCTCAGTGGTATGCTATCAATGCCCTATACTTTTTTATTCTCTTGTGAAGGAGTGAGTGTCCATCTAAGTGACCATGGCCTACTGTGAAGGTGGCTGTCCAAAGATTAAGGTATCCTGTGTTATACCCAGTTTCTTTCTGCAATGTGTTTGGAGTGCCACTAAGTGATCATGATCAGTGGCCAATGCACTGACTTGTTACACTGGAGCTTGTGGTCCTTCTTGGCAGGAATGGTGTCCGACTGCAGGAATGTGACCGCAGGAATGTGACCAGCATGAGGTCTTCATTCTGTCTGGTAATTAGCACAGAGGATTGAGGCTATGAGCTGTTATAAACTGCTTACTGTAGTCCAGAGTTTTCAATCCTTCAGCCTCAAGTTGGCTCCTGCGTGGCTCTGAAGAAGTCACTTAGCTAGACAGTGCTCTGGGGCATTAAGTATGAGCTGGGATACTCAGTGGTTTCCTGGATCACATACCTAGAAACTATTGAAAAACCTATAATTCTAAGAACATGTATTTTCCTGCCATTGGAGGGTGAGTGTTGTGGCTTCCCATGTCAAGTGGTAGTGAGCCATGCTTCACACCCAAATGCAGGTATGCCACTGTACCCCACAGTGACCCCCTTAAATGGTACCTCTTACATATGCCATCTTCTGAGCTTGGTAAACACCGGCACTGAGTGCAGTGATGACAGCACTGGCAATCCTCCACATGGAGATGGACATGGAAGCATTGTTTGCCACCAGATACCTTAGGAAAACACTCCTTTTCATGTTCTTGGCTTCCAGGTCCTCAAGAATGTCATGTGACATAGCAACAGAGTCCATAATGGACTAAGTTGAACCAGATTTTGTTTGTGTGCTACTGTAACACACTTGCTGATTGATCCTGTGTCAGAGACAACAAGTGATATGTGATGAAATGGTGGATTTATCCACAGTAAATTTAGTGTATAAATATGCTGCCGCAGCCACAGAGGAAGTATCAGTGGTTGTGGAAGCAAACAGGGATCTCGTGCCACTAGAGATTTTAAGCAATTCCCTGTACAGCCTCATGTTCCCCTGTTGGTCAAGCCACATATTTGGCCTTCATTGTGGGTAGAAGGATACTAAGGAAGGAGAGAGAGACAGTGACATCTCTGTCATCAGACAGCAACTTGGATTTCTGTGTCTTGTCATTATCACCAGTCCCAATGCAGGTGCCAGCATTAGCTTGCTGCTCTGTCCCAGCCTCTGCAAATATTTCTGTAGCACCTCTGCCCTGTGATTGCAAAACAAACCACAAACCAGAGTGAGCATGGGTACCTATACCAGCTCTGTCTCCCTGTAGCATGACAGCTAAAAGTATGAATTCAAGATGGCCCAATCTACCTCTGCCACTATCCTGACATGCCTGGCCACCTGATTTACCTAAAACAATACAAATTCAACTGTTGCTATGGTCAACCTACACTGTCTATGAGCACTATAGCTGTAGAGTAATCTGGTGTAAGATTCACCTACCTGGTGCATCATCCAATGTGACATGTAGGGTGGGGTCATCCTTATGTCAGTGTGCACTCCTTGGTCCTAGTGCAGGAACACCAAAAACTCCAACACTTCTTCTCCCCAATAGGTAACATACATGTGTCCTAAGTCCTTGAAGCAGAGCATCATTTTCAGCAAGGCTCTATATGTCCAGTCTCTGGCATTTGCCTATTCTTCCACATAGGCAGACACATGTGAACACATTAGACAGAGATATAAGAATGCATACCATTGGAACTGGTAGAGTGAGAGCTACATACAGCTGGGCACCCTATGTAGTATATACACTAATCAAAGGGACATATGTGAGGGTATGCCACATGACACATAAAGGGAGAGATATAGAACTACATACAGCAGATATAAGATGTACATGCCAATATATATATATATATAAGATTAAACAGGCATCCCTTCTCCACTGATGACATTTGATATCACATTCATAACCACTTTCTATACAGTCCTGGAGAAGTTCTGGTGGAGGGGACCACATATGTGTAAGAGTATGACTGCTGTAGTTACCACAACAGGAAAACAAATAACATACGGAGGTCATTACAGTGGAGTACACATGTTTAGTGTGTACAAGGATAGACAAAACTAAACATGAGAACACATTCAGTATTGTGGACTACCCTATTACCAGAACCATTTACAAACCTGACCCACATGAGGCAGACCTACTCCTGTTGCTAGTCATTTGGTATGAAATTCAGTGTAATGGTGAAATGTTCAGAAAGTTATAGAGAATATAGCTTTGTACAAACCTTTTTGAGTACTGTATGACTCTTCAGACTGCCTATACAGCCAAAGAATGCAGATATTCATCCTAAAACTACTTCCTAAATATGCAGTTTAACATCTCAAATCTGTGTGAAGTAGCCTAGACCATGGTATTGTGCCTCATGAACTATGCAAGTTTATAGCTATTCTGCCAAAGCGAATTAATACTAAGGACATGCATGTCTATGGATCACTTTATTTTCCTTCAGTACAGCAGTGATGCAGGGTGCAGTCTACTGCCTATGTTAACCTATAACAGGGTATGCATGTTGAGCTAATCTTCAAGTAGGGCCACTGCAGAAATGATGTGCATGTTGAGCTAATCTTCAAGTAGGGCCACTGCAGAAATTATGTGCATGTTGAGCTAATCTTCAAGTAGGGTCACTGCAGAAATGCTGTGCATGTTGAGCTAGTCTTCAAGTAGGGCCACTGCAGAAATGATGTGCATGTTGAGCTAATCTTCAAGTAGGGCCACTGCAGAAATTATGTGCATGTTGAGCTAATCTTCAAGTAGGGTCACTGCAGAAATGCTGTGCATGTTGAGCTAGTCTTCAAGTAGGGCCACTGCAGAAATAATGTTGTGGGCAAATTCCCAGGCCACTGTCGTGTTCCTCTCAAACATGACAATTTCTCAGGAAATTTAGGAGAAAGGCAGCTTCTGCTAGTGTCTGCTTTGTGCATGAAAAGGAGAAAGATAGTGCCTAATCATCTCATGGTCATTTCAGAGAGAAAATATAAAGCCCCATTGTTGAATGTTTAGGAAAATAGATGGAAGGTGTTACCTAACTGAGGAGCTGTTCTCAACCTCTGTCATGTCCAGGATGGGTGAACAGTGCAGGCACAGGTTTGATGACTTGTAGTTTCAGAAATCCTGATAAATTCTGTGCAGAGGTAAGGCAGATTGATCCAAATAGTATAGTCAATATGTTATTTGTTTTTCTTGGTGTTAAGAGTTTTATGGTACCTCTTTCAGCCTTTTGTAAATCTGAGATGGTTGTCATTTTTTTTTCCTTTTCTACAGTGTGTATTGTCCACATCAGGTGGAGATGGCACTACATGTAATATGCCTATGTTTTGTGTGGTATCTGCAGTGCTCAGTTGTGAGGCAGATTCACACTGCTCAAGATAATAACTTTGATCCACAGATACTTCACTATGTCCTGCTCTTGCAGAGACTGTGGCAGAGGTTCATGAGGGTGAGGAAGCCGAGTACCTCACCAGAAGCTGGTTATGGATCCTCGCTGGTAGATAGCTCACCTGCATTGCATGAGATGGTCCTCCTATAGCTGAAATGGGTGTTGAAGACTACAATGAAGTAAGAAATGGGTAGATATATGGCCTTCATGGAGAGATCCTGGAGTGAATATCAGATTTTCTTGACTATCTGGTCCCTACTATCAGGCTGTTAGCAGAGGGTGAGACCAATAAAAACAGTTTCCCTAATTCATCATATGGAATGCATCCCTGTAATATTCTTGTGGGCTGGGATGGAAACGATATGGCTACTGTTCATACTCCACCCTATCCCCAGACATATGCATTCCTTTCTTCTTGTGTCATACCATCATACCTTGTGCATTCTACATCACCACTGATATATCTGCCCTTTTCCTGACCAACTCTTTGATATTTCAGCTGGGGCTAGACAAAACTTAATCCTTAGGTAAAAACAACTGGATGATGCTCAGTGTCGAAAAATGCAGCAGAAGCTGCTTTAGGAATCTTTGCAAGCTTGCATGTGTGTGTTTTTGTGTCTGGGAGTGTCTCTTTTCTCCACAGTTTTGTAACCATGAAGTTAGTATATTTAAGTAAGGGTGTATAGTGGCCAAGCACCCAACATGTAGGTCAGTGTGGTTTGCTCCTTCAATAAGTTGAAAATTTGATTTTTATTTTTCTATTAATTGGTACATTAGCTGGTTGAAACTCAAGGAAAAGTACAGGAAACCATACAGTTGTCAGAAGGATTTCTACTCACTCTAGACATGTCAGCCATATATCTTAATCTCTTCATACAAGAATTCTGTACAAATGCCTATCCAAAATCAGGGAAGCATTTTAAATATTACTGCTATGAACTTAGAAAGCTGCTAGAATAAGAGGTTTTACAGCATGGATATGAAGTCTGAAACTCAAATGATTGCGAATACCTAGGGACTTCAATCCTCAATGGTTTACTGAAAAATCACACATTTTATGAGTAACAGACCAAAAATATCAGGGAAGACTCAAGACATTCTGAATAGACGAGAGTTATGATATCATCTTGTGCCTGTACACCTCACTGATTTGACCAGTCACTGAGTACAATGCACTGTTTACTCCTGAGAAAATATACGACTCAAACAGAGTACAAACATTCATTACTGAGAGGACTGATGAGGTTTTAAGCCTTGAGTTACACAGGCTAAAACAACAGTCCCTGTTCTTGATCTTGCATCAAGTCTGGACCATCAACTTTGTCTTATATTCCCACCAGTCTGAGACTTTGTGCCCAGAATCAACAGACTGGAGGGCGAATACATGTGGAAATACATTCAACTTTATACTCTCCATTAACAACTCCAGCAAAATTGACAAGTCTACTGCTTTATATCATTCTCATGTTTGGAATATTCCTCCATCCCTCTTAAATCAGTGTCAGTCCCTTTCGATTTATAGGGTAGAATTAGATGATTGCATGGATATGTTGTCACTTTAACAGCAGATTATACATTTTATTTATTTATTTATTTTATATTTGTTAACCAGGAAAGTCCGACTGGACACAGGTCTATTTTCAGCGGAGGCCCGGGGAGATAAACTCCAAAACAACACATACATAGAATAATAGGAAATTACATGGAACATTCATTTCATGTTATGAGAGCTTTCATTACATACACCCGAGGAGTTGATACATACAGTATGGGATACATTAAATTCACAGTTCATACCTTTCTTCACATGATACCTTCATAATGTTTCTGAGTGGCTCAGCCATACAAACCAGCTTATGATGTTTTTGATACAGCCTCTCAGTTTTCTAATCATCCAGTGGCCTCTTGTGGGGTCAGAAGTCACTGCTGGTTAAGGTTAAAAAATATATTTTTTATAAGTTTTTCAGAACTAATTTTATTTTTCATTTTTTCAGACCTAAAAAAAAGAAATTAAAATAGCAAACAGAAATAATAATACCTGACATGAGTCACTCATAGAACTTACAAATCATTCAATGCCATTCCAGTGCAACAGACAGCCTTAAAAATCTCAGTAGTCACTACTTATTTATACTGTGCACAATGACATTAAACAATCCCACAGGCTAAATAAAGCTATACATGAAGAAAAATATTATTATACATTGTAGACATCCTGTAGCAGTTTTATCATTAGTTTATTCATTTTATTTATCCTCTGTTGACTGGGTTAGTCCCACTAGGCTAGTGGACTTTTTTCAGGGAAGACCTGATGTGTTATTTATGATACCACTAGAAATTGAGCCAGAGCATCTGGGAACTTCCCCAACTCTTCTCAATAGGTGCTGTGAGATATTTTACATCCACGTGAGCTACAACCAAACTCAAGCAGATGGGATCTTGGTTTAATATCTCATCTGAAGGACAACATACTCAAGAGTGCAGCAACTCCCTTATACTGCACTGTCAGTTATCCATCAATCTGGTATGGGAATAGAACTCCAAGCCTTCTGCACCAAAAGCAAGTATGCTTCCTATTGCATCACAGGTACTGCATGATAATGCTGCATTATAGTTCTGCCGTTAAATATTTGTGTATGTGATAACAGCCGGCATCTTTCATCTGAAAAAATATCCTCACAAAATACAGTCATACTTAAGACTTTACATGATAAAGATCTTTATATTTGGCATTTTTAGCTTTAGCCATTCCTAAGAACTGCTGTATTAGTATGCATCTTCATCTGAAAGAATTTTAATTGGAAAAAAAAGTAATACAGTTTAAATTAAATTGCGAACACACTCCCCCAGATTTACTAATCTGACTAGTCCTGCACGGAAGCGGCCGTTTAGGAGGAGAATGGCAGCGCGCCATGCATATTAATGAAGATGCACTGCCTGAACTCCTAATCCTACATGGAGCATGCACAAGGGCAGGGGGGCATGTCTGAGAGCAGAGCTCTCAGAATAAACACGCCCCTGCAATGTAGAAAAGCAGACAGTGTTAAGAGATGAGCGAGATCACTCATAGGTGTCCGCATATCCCCACCAACAGTTCCACATGTGTACAACAGCAACAGTACATAAAATTTAAATGAAGAAACCCCTTTATTTTTTTTTTTTTAAATTCCAATTACAGCTAACCATAAGTGCACGGGTATGCCCATCACTTAGCTATGGTTAAAGCAGCTTAAAAGTCTGAAGAGGATAACAAGGAAGATATATGCAAATGAAGCAGCACAGCAATAGTGTAGTGGGTAGAGCATTCGCCAAATGAGCAGGCATTCCCGGTTCGAGTCCCACTGCAGCACAGTCAGTTTTACATGGGAAAGCACATTATAACCAATATTTTTGTTGTAAAACCCACTAAATAACATGTATTTATGAACTGGAGTACTGCAGGAAATGCACATGTGAAGTGTCAGTGTTATAATGAATAAGGCACTAATAAGCAGGTTTCAGCACAGATAAGCAGTAGCAAGCATATGTAAGCACTAGTAAGCATGTTTAAGCACATTTGCATGGGAGAAAGTACTGCCCACACAGACTAAGCAATTTAAAAGCTAACAGAGTGTAAGAAACTGTAACCGGAAGTTAGCAGTGCTTAGCTCTGTGCAAACCCGCTTACAACTGCTTTAAAGCACCTTAATCACTCTGTATCCATTTGGCCCTTGTTCTGCCCAGCAGCAAAGTAAACAGCCTCTGCAAGGCTCGAACCCAGGACCCTGTACACTATAGTCACAGTAGTTAACCACTAAGCCATCATAGCAGTACATATAATTGAGGTTTCAAACAACAAATCCACACCATAGGAAAATTAAACTGAACATGTGAAATGAATCTATGTACAGTCGGATGTTGTATAACCTGCCACATAACATACATATGTAAACTGGAGTACTGCAGTAAGGCCAGATGTGAAGTGTCATTGTAATAAAGTGTTGAAGTCCCCAGGACCCCATAAAGTGTACGTACACATGAATCACGGATTCCAGACACAGATATGACATGTAACGAACAATAAATCAATGCTAATTACATATTAAGCAATGATAAGCATTTCACAGCTCAGCTTACTTGGTGTAAGCAATGTGTAGGCTGGCTAACTCAATCTGCCCCATGGTATACCCCTTTAAGCAATGCCACCCTTAGGTAAGCAGGTTTGCCCATAGCTTAGCCTTTTCAAAACTGGCTAATCATAGAAAAGTGTGGGAAATAGGCCCTACTTAAACCCAAGAGGTGGGGCGACAGCTCATAACTAGCTGTAGCTTCCCCTTGCAGGCACTATGGCAGTAAGGAGAGAAGGAGTGTGCTTCCAGGTGCAGCACTGGTGCATCCAGGAGTCCAAGGTCATGGCTGGACTCCTAGTTAAAGACCATGCACAGAGACTGCTGCAGGGCCAGTACCAGGGCTCCCAATATAAGGCAGAGGCCTGGGACCATCTCGCCCACGACCTCACCAGTGCCACTGGCATACCCCGGACTGGTGAGCAGGTCAGGCACCACTATGTAGACCTGAAGTGGTGGAAGGGTGACCTCTTGGAGGAGTGGCTCCAAGAGGCTAGAGCATCAGGGGATGTCCCAGCCATGTGTATCAGTCAACTACCTGTTTAATAATTGCCAGCTCAGGTATATCATGGATAGATATGGCTAAATATCTGTCTTATGTCCCCCACAGCTGCAATGGAGTGGGCTGTGAACCAGGAGATCCACATCTGCCGCCTGGCATGGTTGCGACACTTGGCAGGTTAGTAATACTCATGCTTTTACTGTTATAGGAAATAAAAATAAAAGTAGCAGAAAATTAATTGCAGGTATAAAACCTGTATTGTTCAAGGCAAGTACTGCATACACTAGAGAATATGGCAGGAAGATTCTCATATTGTTAATATGGAAATAAAAGTGTAATACCCTGGCAAAACAGGTCTAACTGCTGGACTGTATGTGTATATTCTGGTATCATATGGTAATGTCGATATGCAATCATGTAATAGTATAGTAGTAGTAAGCACTGTTATCCACACGATGTACCATAACGTGAATGCATAGGAATGCCTGTATATGACAGGTGTAATCCCCAGAGGCCATTTAGTAAAACTGAGAGACACATAGGCAGTAAATAGGGGAAATGCAGACAACAACACCTGAATAGCACATGCAACTGAGATGTGAACTGTTTTATTAGCACACACACCCACAGTTTGGCAGTAGTCTGCATACAGAATTATACAACACAACTTCACAGATATGTCCAGAATGTCTATTAAAGTGGCCCATATCTAATGCCTATCAATCTGTCCCCCTGGTAAATCAGTGGGATGATCCCAGACATAATTGCAGAAAACAGGAAATAAAACTGCTTGACACACATCCATGACAACAAACCTGGCACACTAGCAACTCCACAATACCTTATGTGGCTAAGAAGCCACGTATGTCCCATATACACCCCAACATGTTAAGCTGTGGTCAGAGTATGTACAGTAACAGAGTGAGATGTATGTGCATAATACTAATGTGTAATCTGGAACCTTGTGTGGCAACAGTCAGGTAGTGCTAACAAACTTCGCTCCCACAGGTACGGTGGATAAGAACACTGCACTGTGAAATACAGACCAATATAACCTGTACTGGTACTGTCCCACCCTGGTATTGTAGGGGATTGTGGGTGTTGCAGTTTCTCTGAATAATAAAGTATCACTGGTCACTGTCACCCACACTGTGCTACATAATACAACTGTGTAGGAAAGCATGTATATGTGTATGTCAGGTCACTAAAGGTGGAAGAGGGCAAGATTCTAGATATGTCCAGGCATACCAGCATGTGGTCAACACATTGCCAGAGTCTGTGCAGAAAGAGTTGGATAGCATAGTGCAAAATATCAAACAAGAATCCGTCCGTATGTGTACAAACAGTTAGTCAGTGTTAACAAACATTCCCTCCACAGGTATACCAGGTAAGAGGTGTATACTGCAGGTAAAACCGGTTCATGTGTAATGAAGCTGGTAGCCATATCGGTGACCAATATAGCTCTACAGGGTAGTGTAGTAAGACATGTAAGGTACGGATAGCAGCACTGACTAGGAAAGTAATGTGGAGTACAGGAATATACTACTTGTTAATTGACATCTTTCTCTCCCTCCACCTTATCTCCAACAATAATCAATATACCCACCCCAACTGGTATGTACTGACTCTGATAATGGCCAATTGTTTGATAAATATTCTAATGGTTCCCATGCATGTGCCATATTGAATTATTCCAACACTATTGTCATGGTACCATCAACGTACCTGCATGCTGTTCTTATCACCACTGTGGTCCCATATATGCATGTGTTCTGTTTGCTATGCAACTGTTCCGAATCTGGTGTCTGGGTTAATGGGAATATCTATGCATGCTGTTATACCTAACCCTGGAATGTATTGACTATTACTAACCCATATATGATGTTGAAATCTAAACAACGCTTGGGAAGGCCGGTCCCAGCGGACCCACCTGTCCCACCTCAGCTGGCCGAGGCACCGGGCGCCAGCATGTCTGGGTCCCAACCCCGCACCTCCCTGTCCATTGGTCCTGCACCACCTTCGGGTAGAACTGCCTCAAGGGATGTGACTCGCCCCCCCCCTTTGGAGTGGGCATGGACAGGCATCTGTTACCCGTCGCCAAGTAGGGGTTAGTAGTGTGTAGAGCAATCAACGACCAGGTTGGTGATCTTCTACGCCAGCTTGAGGGCCGCATGTCACGATTAGTGAGTCAGCCTGGCTCTGCAGCTCAACCCCCAGCAGAGCCACCTTTGGGGTTGTGAAGGTGCAGTAGCGACTGCCCATGGGTGGGGACCTCAGTCCCACTGTTACCACTAGGGAGCTTGTGGGCTACCAATATCCCAACACCCCTCCCATCAAGGTGTTTACCCCTCACATGTGTCATATACCACCCCCGTATGTGTCTTGTGTGTCTTGTCTGTTAACCTACCCAAACTACCTCCCCAAATATGCCTACTACCCCTCCCCAACATCCCACTCTCAACTGAAAAAAAAAGGGCAATCTGTTCCCACAAAAAAATCTCACCCCATACATAGCTGTCCATTTTGCACACATGTCCACTGGACACATAATCTGGTCTAATTAGCATCACAATTAATTTTTGTTGTCCTCACCCCTCTCCCAGGGGTTCGAATGTCCAAATCGACCTCCAAATATAGTGTATTTGCACAGCTGTTGCTATAGAAGAACTGGGCAGCTATACACTTTCCCTACACCCTTCCTGCACATCCCTAGCTATTTTCCCTACTGACTGTACCTCTTTGTGCCCCTTTTTTCACCACTTTCCTATCAACCCTTTTTTCTTTTCTTTTAAAGAAATTAGCGTGGGGGTAAATGGGAGTAAGCACTTTTAAGCAGCAGTAAGCGGGTTTAAGCCTGTTTGCGCGGGGGTAAGCAATGCCTACATAGGTTAAGCAATTCAGAAGCTGAGTGTCAGAAACAGTAACCGTAACTTAGCAGTGCTTACCTCCACGTAAACCTGCGCAAACCCACTTACAACTGCTTTAAAGTGCCTTACTAACTCTGTATCCAACGGCCCATGTTCTGCCCAGCAACAAAATAAACAGACTCTGCAGGGCTTGAACCCAGGACCCTGCACTCCATAGCCAAAGTGTTTCACCACTAAGCCATGTAAGATATACATAACCCTGATGTTTTCAAAAACATATCATCCAGCCCAGTCATTCAACAGTACAGAGAATGTATTCGAACAAGTAAATGTATGTGTGTGAGTAAATATATTAATGCCTAAACAGGTACAACATATTGATATATATATGTGTGTGTGTGTGTGTGTGTGTGTGTGTATATATATATATATATATATATATATATATATATATATATATACAGACACACACACACACATATATATATATATATATATACACACACACATATATAATATATATATATATATATATATATATATATATATATATATACACACACACACATATATATATATATATATATATACACACATATATGTGTAGTTACATATACATCTGTATATATATATATATATATATATATATATATATATATATATATATATATATATATAAATATATATATAAACATATAAACATGCAAATGTCTACATCTATAGATATATATGTCTACATCTACATGTCTAAATATATACGGCAGGTTATATATATCTCAGCAGATATATATATAGGTATATACGGACATACATCTGTACATAACAATGGGGAAAAAACAAAAATGTAGATGTCCTCATACAACATTAATGGGGTTGAGAGGCCACACACAATATACATCTTGTATGAACAGGTATACCCCCCCCACAGCCCAGCACATCCGCCCTGCAATACACTACCAAGTGTTGCAGATCCCACAACCAGGACCAGACACGACATGGCCAGCCCCGGGATACGTATACACAGACACATATATGCAGATACAGGTATATATATATATATATATATATATATATATATATATATATATATATGTATATATATATATATATATATATATATATATATATATATATATATATATACAGATATATATGTAACTACACATACGCACACAGAGATATGTACAGTAAGATACATATGTAGTACATGCACACAATATGGAGTGGACAGTGTACCTACAGTCACCACCTTACCAACTGGAGACTGTATGAGCCAACCATACGAATGAGTTTCATAGCCTGCAACATATACCCACAGAGATAATCAAAGGTATAACACCACACACAGGTAAATGAATGTGAAAGCTTTATTTGTGTACTATGACAGTTGTGTATGCCATGTCATACAGCTGTTTAGACACTGACATCCATTTGAACAGTGTAATGCAACTGTGAAATGGTTATACTAAGACGGTGGTCTGGAAAGGTTGACATATGTTGTTGTCCAGGTTGAGGCCTTCATGTAGTACAATAGTAATGACAGACTGGGCCACAGCATACCAGACAATCAACAGTACATAATGCAGATGTATAATTTAGCAGCCTCTATCTACACTCTGTACACAATCCCTAGGGGGTACAGACCCCAGTTGACACATTGGGATGTATCTGTTACATAACAAGGCATAACTGACACCATCACAATCACACTGACAAACAGAGCATTCCTTATGGCAGGAGGCGGTAGGCCTGCATTTACCTAAGGTGGATTGTATGGTAATGTACATCCAGATACCTTAAGGCAGCTTACCCCAGATACCCACACATGTTGTAATAGACTAGGTTAGTCATGGTGCACCCCCCCTAAACTCACTAATACTGGGCAATATACCACTGTTACATACACTGGCCTCTGGAGTGAGTGCATTAGGGCACACATGTATTGTGTAAGTAAAGCCCACCCATATATGGCCCTGACCTCCCAGTATGTGTGGGGTACACAACAACAGTGAAGTAATGGCAGTAATGACATTGCTACAATGTGTTTGGTGTGTGGAAATGAAATAAAAAGTAGTGGCAGTACTTTTTCTCCTTGGTTCTCTTTTTGTTTGTTTACCAGTAATGACAGTATGACATACACACAGCCCACTATATAACATCCTCTGATAGCATGTCATATGTGCAAAGCCTGGTATCTAGGTGGAGGACATAGGCTGGAACACAGGCACATATATGTAAAACTGTTGTCATACTGTCAGCAAGATATGTATATGTGCATATATCTATATGGATATTTGTATAAGTATATATACATATATGTTCACCATATGTCCTGCACATGGAATGGAGCCCTACCTCATCCCCAATAGTCCCAACCTTTCAGTGCAAGGGGAAGTCAGGCATGTATTGCAGGTATATTTGTAGACTATTGCTACTGTAATAGGGATTGTCGTCACAGAAATGGTGTGTGTGGGAGGCCACATCTGCTAACATGCGTGCCATTGGCTATTGACAGACATCCTAATGTCATCATAGTACAGTACCACTGCTAGCACAGTAACACCCCTGTGGACTACAGCTAAGATATGGCCGACATATGTGGACAGTCTGACATACTCTGGTAAGTCCAGGGGTATACACAGAACCCCTTCATGCAAGACATGTGGACCAAGCCTGCCAATGTGGATGTTAACAGCCATGTAGATGGGTATAACATGTAAATACTGGTATACATTTGCCCCCATAGGTTATGCATTCATAAACCCCTATCTATACTGACACATAATAAACACTGGTACAGAGGTGCCATGGCCACATACTACTCACTAGTTAGTGACATGCATCTGTACAGCAAACCACTGCTTTGTCTGACATACATGACTGTTATGGTGGCCTGACAGCAATACATCTGCCAAGTATCGGGACATAACATCTCACTGGATAAGTACAGTAAGCTGCTAGGCATGTAACAAAGCACAGTGCAGGCTACAGGCCGACTGACTCAACACTGAATAACATCACCTATGTGGGAATACACATGTACCTGCATAGATAGCAGGCTCTACAGGCATGTGACATCACAGAGTAACAGACACCTGTGTGAAAGTGCATAACCACAACCAATGTGAACACAGCCACAGCCACATATGGTAAGCTAGTGTAATATTACAGTATATGGACTATCTGATCTACAACACCCTCATGAGCAACTCATACAACAACCCTGCATATACTGGGTCACTACACAGTGTGGTCCGATGCCTGTCTGTGGTATGGGACATGTGTGTGTTCACCCCTACAAGCATGTAAACTGATAGGGTGACATACAGTGGAGCATCATGTAACATCAGACAGAACAGGACAAAGAACAATGACATCTACCTCATTCTCTACACAGGCCAAGGAACATATTCACTATACACACACTGTCGACAGTTACTGACTTACACATGCCTCAGTACTATACACACAACCACAGAATGCCCAGGCTATGTCCTCAAATGTAACCCTACTATACATAACATGTGTAGCAGTCTAATATCTCACTGGCTTGTTAGCAGATATGCTGTCAATGAATATGGTGTACAGAACATATGCACCCCCTACTGCATGACATATGTGCAAACATTGACAGAGTTGTGGCTGGAAGCAGAAACACAGGCCCAATATCGACGTGTCACTGTGATAACCTCATACATTTACTGTCATAACCGGGTTTGTTGCAACATATGTCCTATGAGGGATATGACGTCAGTAACTCTCCTGACTGTCACCATCTACTGACTGCAATCCTCACACTACCTTCTGCAGTTGAGAGATAGGTGCTCTGTGGGTAACACAAGGAACACAAGGCACCACATACTGCCCAGTTGGCAGATGACCCTGCAGATGGGGATTCCTCATAAACATAGCACTGACATGATAAGTATTAAAGCATGTAGGACAGCAATATCCACACATACCCTGTTAAACCAACATCACCCCAACTGCAGTATAGCAGCACTTACAATCTGTAGTCAAGACAGGCACATCCTCATCCTGTGTGTTGGCCTGTTTCCACAGTGTATGTTGTCAGAGGTAAGTCCCCAATCCATCTGTGATGCTGTTTGCCAAACAGATCTAGTTCATGCTCAACATGATGTTCCTAGATATTGGAGTGTGTTTCCATGCCACTGGCTATGGAAATGTTACCACAGCTGTTCCACATGCAATCAGCTAGAGGAGGGCTGCAATTCGTGCAGAGGCCATCAGCTGATCATGAGCATCACTGACAATACACATGCTGCTGCCTAAGCAAAGCAGGTGTAAGTCTCCACATTCACCAGAGAATGAGTGAGAGAGGCAGACAGAGGCAAAGATAAGTCAGGGTGGGTTGGGAGAGTAAAACGTTAGCATGTATGTGTCACACATCTACCAGTCCAGGATATGGAACCCCTGACTGACTATGTAATGACATCACATCTGTTATCCCTGTACAATGCATATTGTGATATATACTAGGGGCACCATATAAGACATTTGAAAAACCCACTCAACATTGAGTCCAGTTGTTACACACTCACAACCACCTCCACACAGGACACGAATGACAAACATGGACACATTAAGACACACACACACCTGTCTTGGTCTGGGATTAGAACTCCTACTTAACTGGTTTATTACACTACAGCACTACGCAGGTATGGGACACACTTCAGAGATTACTGTAGTATGCCTTCCCCAAAGGTGTATTTCACAGTGAATGACATCAGCAGTATTGCCAAAGTAGGGCATTTAAATTGCAGTGAATGTGACTAGCCAAACATGCATTGCTCCCTATACAGACATAGGTACAGAGACAAAAACATCCACAACTCCTATTTGTGGGAATAGAACCCCTACTAGAGCTCTATATCACACTACAGCATTGCGCTGTTATAGCACATGCCACGGAGATTACTGGAGTACTCTTTTCCCAAAGGTGTACTTCACAGTGAATGACATCAGCAGGATTGCCAAAGTAGGGCATTTGAAATGTATTGAGTGTGACTAACCTAAACTGTCGTAATTAGTCTGTATGCATCAGCTGTTGTTCTGGCCAGAACAAAAGTAGCCAGCCTTTGCAGGTCGTGAATCCAGGACCCGGTACACTACAGTCACAGCAGTTAATCACTAAGCCACCACAGCAGTACATGAGCCTGAGGTTTCATCAAAGTAATCCCACCATAGGAAAATCAAACTGAACATGTGAAACGAATGTATATACAGTTGTCTATAAAAGACCTCTCCGAAGCCAACTTCATACTACTCAAGTCAGACATGACAAGGTTTGTGACACCCATGGAGACAGGAGTTGAAAGTCCAACTGATGACTCCTAAGGTATTGTATGAGCACATCTGCTTGTGCATGATTCGTGCAATCCCACATAGAACTACAATGTTCTCCCCATATAATGCAAGCCAGTCTGGTGGTCCCCTGCCATAAACAGATTATACAACAGAAGGTAGAAACTGTTGAAGATATAAGGATAATCCAAGGATGCAAACAACTCCCTTACCAGCCTCAGTAAGAGGCTAGGATCCCTCATGAAATCCTCCAAAGCTGGTTACGTAACTAAATGTGCCAGAGATTCCAAAGACAACCACAAAGCATTCTATACTTATGTCCAGAATCTAAATGGCAATGCTCAGAAGTGCTCTGAGCTACAATAGAATTGCATTACGTAGACTGATCCCAAGGATTACGCCAATATCCCGGCTGATTGATTTAGTGCCACATTCAACCCCCCCCTCTCATCCCCTAAAGGGCCCATGTCAATACCATAAGATTCCTAATTTTCTGTAATCACGGCCACACAGGTAGAAACCGCACTCTCCACACCTAAAAATACAGCATCCATGGGAACAGATGAATCCTGGGCTGTGTACTACATGAAATACAAAATGAAATGGCAACTCACTTAACTGTCATGTTTAATCATAGCCTCACATCAAGCTTGGTGCCCACTGAGTGGCGCACAGCTGCAGTTAACCAACTCCACAAGGGGGGATCCACCTAAGATCCTGGGAACTACCGACACAGCAGTCTGATGAGCCTGATCTGTAAGGCCATGGAATGCATTATCATGGGATTTATAACCGCAGACATTGGCACCCTCAAACACTAGACACGACACAGATTGGGCTCATAGAGGGCGAATATCGTTTCCAGAAACTGTCTGACTGCTTTGAATCAGTCTGCAGAGCTGTTGAAGAGAGCAAGCCTGCCCACACAGCCTATGTGGACCTCGCCAAGCCCTTCACCATCATCCCCCAGTCTAGAAACATAGATTAACATACTAAGGCAGATATAAATCCCTATGCCACTTGATGGTTTGCCACATGGCTTACTGACAGAACCCAGACTGTAGGGGTAGCAGACTTCAACTCCAGCTCCAAACATGTGACAAGTGGAGTACCTCTGGGTTCAGTCCTGGGACTGCTGTTGTTTGGCATCTATCTCTGAAGTACAGGCCAACAGTATAGGACTCTGGATAGCAATGTTAACAGATGACTGCAAACTGGGAGTCATTATGAGCCTGACGGTACTGCATGATATGTTACTGATACCGGCCTGATATCATACAGATGGGATGGAGTACTGTTAACATTTTGTACCCTTGCCATGTAAGGTCCTGGTTATGGGATCTGCAACAGTTGGTAGTGTATTGCAGGGCAGACGTGTTCGGCTCTGGGGGGGAATACCTATTCATGCAAGACTTATGTTGTCTCTGCCTCTTAACCCCATTAACGGTGCATGTGGACATATATGTTTACGTTATGTCCCCAATTTATCTACAGATGTATGTCCGTATATGTCTAAATATATATTATATATATATATATATATATATATATATATATATATATATATATATATATATCTGCATACACACACGTATATATATATATATACATATATATATATATATATACATATATATATATATACATATATATATTGCTGTATATAATATATATATATATATTTATATATAGTAATATATAAATATATATATATATATATATATATATAAATATAAACATATATACATACATATGGATGTAGACATATATCTATAGATGTATGCATATGTAAGTATATATGTTTATATTTATATATATATATATATATATATATATATATATATATATATATATATATATATATATAAATATATATATATTACTATATATATATAGATATGTTATATTCATTTAAATATTAATATATATATATATATATACACACACACACACACATACATCTACATGTTGAAATACATTTCCTGTACTGTTGAATGACTCTGCTGGATGATATGTATGTGAAAACATCAGATTTATGCATATCTGTCATGGCTTAGTGGTAAATCACATTTTCTATGGTGTGCAGGGTCCTGGGTCCGAGCCTTGCAGAGGTTGTTTATTTTGTTGCTGGGCAGAACAAGGGCTGTTGGATACAGAGTAGTTAAGGCACTTCTGAGCAGTTGTAAGCGGGTTTGCATGGGTTTGCGTGACAGTAAGCTTCTGCTTCTGTAGATTCTGAATTACTTAACCTGTATAGGCAGCGCTTATCCCTGTGCAAACAGGCTTATACCCACTTACAACTGCTCAAAAGTGCCTTAATCACTCAGTATCCAACGGCCGGTGTTCTGCCCAGCAACAAAATAAACTGCTTCTGCAAGGCTCGAACCCAGGACCCTGCAAACCATACACAAAGTGATTTACCACTAAGTGATGGCAGATATGCATAATCATGATGTTTTCACAAACATATCATTCAGTCCAGTAATGCAACAGTACAGAGAATGTATACCATCATCTAGATATATGTGTGAAAATATATTAATATGTAAACAGATACAACATATCTATACATGTAGATATATATAATTTCTAAATCTCTATACATTTATATCAATATATATGAACATATATACATGCAAATGCCTACATCAGCACATATATGTGTTTACATCTATATGTCTACATATACACAGCAAGTTACATATGTGTATGCAGATATACATCTATGTAGGTATATACGGACATAGTTATTTATATGTAAGCATATATATATTTCTATACTGGTATATATGGCCATACATCTGTAGATAACAATGGCAGAGTAACAACACACATATGTCTACATGCACTGTTAATGGGGTTGGGAGGCCGCACACACTATACATCTTGTACAAATATGCCTCCCCCCCCCCATAGCCATACACATTCGCCCTGCAATACACTACCAAGTGTTGCAGAACCCATAACCAGGACCTGATATGGCATGGGCACAAGATGTTAACAGTACTACATGCCACCTGTATGATTTCAGGCTGGTATTGGTAACATATCATGCAGTACAGTCTGCCTCCCATAGGAAATGTAAACTGTGGAAACCATCAACATCCCCAGGATACGGATACACATATATGCAGATACATGTGTACATATCTCTCTCTCTCTCTCTCTATATATATATATATATATATATATATACATATAGATATGTGTGTGTGTATCTATATATGTATATATATCTATATATGTATGTATATATATATATATATATATATATATATATATATATATATAGATAAATATATGTACATATATCATGTATATACATGTGCCTACACATACACATGCAGATATATGTACAGTACGATACATATGTAGAAGGTGCACACAATATGGAACAGCCTCTATGCCTACAGTTAACACCTGAACAACTGGACACTGTATGGGCCACCCATACGCATGACATTCGTTGCCTGCAACATATACCCACAGAGAGGCCATAGCGAAAACACCACACACAGGTCTGCAGAAATGTAATACCTTTCATTGTGTACTATTGCAGTTCTATATGCCATGTCATATAGCTGTTCAGACAATGACATCCATATACACAGAGGAATACAACTGTGAAACAGTTATACTACTACAGTAGTCTGGAAAGGTTCACAACTGTTGCTGTCCATGCCAAGCCCTTCGATTTATACAATAGTGAGGACAGACTGTGCCACAGGATACCAAATGATCAATAGTATGTAATGCACGTGTATAATTCAGCAGCCTCTATCTACACTCTGTACAACATAAGTAGGTGGTAAAGATGTCATGTGACCAAATGGGTTGTAACTGTTACATAATAAGGCATAACTGACACCATCACATGCACACTGACAAACAGAACATTCTGTATGGCAGGAGGCTGTAGGCTTGCATTAACCCAGGATATGCAAGTAATGTAAATATAGGTGAAGTATACAGTACTGTACATCCAGATACCTTAAGGCAACTCACCCCTGATACTCCCAAATATTTTAACAGCCTAGGTCATTTATGGAGCTCCCTCCCTACTCTAATACAGGGCCGTATACCACTGTTACATACACTAGCCTCTGGAGTGCATAAGAGCACACATGTATTGTGTAGGTGACGCCCACACATATATGGCCCCATCCCCATCATATGTGTGGGGGATGCAACAGACGTGAACTGCTGGCAGCAATGGCAGTGTGATGTACTCACTGCCTACAACATGTCATAAGTGCAAAGCCTAATATGTGGGTGGAGAATAGAGGCTGGGACACAGGCACACATGTGGAGAACTGTTGCTGTACACTAAGCAGGTTGCTGGAGTTAAAGGATAGTCTGCAACATACTCTTAATCAGGGTATTGAGGTCAGAAACAGAAATGGATGTAGCCATGTACTGATAGCACTCAACACACACACTGCCAGTGACATATCTGATACAGGACCTGACAGGCACACCTCTGGCCACCAAGAGGATAGGCCCACAGTTGAGAGCCATGCAGACAGACTGCTTTCCAAGGTATAGTTGTTTGTACACACACACAGTGTAACACCAGTGCTATACAAAGTATAACACAACTCTACTCACACTCTGCCTGTAGTTCCTGAACCTCCTACAGCTATGTAGCTGCCTGAGTGTGCAGGATCTCCTGTAAGAGGTAGTGCCACCTGCTGTCTGTAACACTGATGCCCACACACAGGTAGGATGTCCATCACACAGGAAATGTAAAGGGACCACGCCCACATGATGTAGGGATTTATAGTGGGTGGTTGCCATGACAGTAGTAATTGAGACTACTACACATGTAATCATATATATATATATATATATATATATATATATATATATATATATATATATATATGGCTATCTGGATAAGTATATGTACATATATTTCCACCATATGTCCTGGATATGGAGTGTAGTCGTAGTGCAAGGGGATGTCAGGTATGTATAGCAGGAATATTATTGCACTATTGCTACTGTCATTGGGATTGTCTTCACAGACATGGTGTGTGTGGAAGGTCACATCTGCATCTAACATGTGTGCCATTGGCTACTGACAGCCATCCTAAGGAAATCATTGTAATGTACCGCTGCTAGCATGCAATGGCCCTGTTGACTGCAGCAGAGATATTGGCCAATATATGTGGAAATTCTGACACACCCTGTACAGTCCAGAGGTATACACATAAGCCCTTAGTGCACAACATGTGTAACATGCTTGCCAATAAGGATGTAGACAGCCATGTAGATGGGTATAACACATAACGACTGGTATACATTTGCCACCAGGGGTTATGCATTCACACACTCCTGTCTGGCCTGACACATAATGACTGCTGGTGCAGGGGTGCCATGGCCACATACTACCCACTAGATGTTGACATAAATCTGTACAGCATCCCACTTCTCTGTCTGATGTACATGACTTTTAAAGGAGGCATGGCAGCAGTACATCTGGCAAGTATCTGCACATGACATCTCACTGGGTAAGTACACTAAGCTGCTAAGCATGTAACAATGCACTGTCCAGGCTACAGGCGAACTGGCTCAACACTGGCCTACATCCCCTATGGGGGAATGCACATGTACCTGCATATATAGCAGTAACAGCATGGGGTAAGATACACCTGTGTGAAAATGCATAACCACAACTAATGTGAACACAACTAATGTGAACACAGCCTCATATGGTAAGCTATCATAATATTCCAGTATATGGACTATCTGTTCTACACCATCCTCATATGTGCCACTCACAGAATGACCCTACATATACTGGGCTGCTTTGGTCTGATGGCTGTCTGTGGTATGGGACATGTGTGTGTATGGCCGTACGAACATGTACGCCAATATGGTACCATGCAGTGGGGCAACATGTAACATCAGATAAGAGGGGAGCTAGAACAATGACATCTACCACAGTCTGTACACAGGCTAAAATACATATTAGCAATACACACACTGCCGACACTCCCCATAAGTACACAGACCTCAGTACTGTACAATCATCCACAGAATGTCCTGCTTATGTCATGAAATACAACCCCTACTGTCTATAATGTGTAGCAGTCTGATATATCACTGGCTTGTTATCAGGTATGATGACACTAATTATGGTGTATGGCACATATGCACCACTTCATGCATGACATATGTACAAAGGTTGACAGAGGTGTGGCTGGAAGCACATACACAGGGCCAATATTGACATGTTGCTGTGATACCCTCATACATTTACTGTTGTAACAGGGTTTGTTGCAACATATGTCCTATGAGGGATATGAAGTCAGTAACTGTCACGGCCTTCACCATCTAAAGACTGCAATCCTCACACTACCTCCTGCAGTCCACAGATAGATTCTCCATGGCTAACACATGAAACCAAAGGCACAACACTGGCCAGTCTGCAGATGACCCTGCAGATGGGGATTTCTCATAAACATGGAACTGACATGGCAGGTATTGCAACATGTACAACAGCCATATCCAGACAAACATTGTAAAACCAACATTACTCCAAATGCAGTACAGCAGCACTTACAGTCTGTAGTCAGGTCAGGCACATCCCCCTCCTGTTTGTTGCCCTTTTTCCACAGTGTATATTGTTAGAGGTAAATCCCCAATCCATCTGAGATGTTGTTTGCCAAACAGATCTAGTTCATGCTCACAGTGAATGAAAGGGGCCAACACCACCATGATGTTCACAGATATTGGAGTGTGTTTCCATGCAATTGGCTATGGGAATGTTACCACAGCTGTTCCATACGAAATCAGCTAGGGGAGGGCTGCAATACGTGCAGAGGCCATCAGCTGATCATGAGCATCACTTAAAATACACATGCTGCTGCCTAAGCAAAGCAGGTGTTGGTCTCCACATCCACCAGAGAGGGGGTGGGAGAGGCAGACAGAGGCAAATACCTGTCAGGGAGGTGTGGGAGAGTAAAACTGTTGCATGTTTGTGTCACACACCTACCAGCATGGGGTATCAAACCCCCAACAACTATGTAGTGCTATCACAGTTATATGCAGTTATTGGATGCGCCACATGGGTTACCTGTTGTGGAGCACCCAGAACATATATGTGATGGTGAGTGACATCTGCAACAAGGATACGGTACATATAAGGTAGGTGATGTACACATGCCTGTCTGCATGAACAGATGTCAGCGTCAACACAGCCACAGTCTCACAGGGATGCACACACATTGACACACTTGGCAGGGCCAGGAGTACAACTCATCAGTAGCGGGATTGCCACAACACATCACTGTGCAGGTATCACATGCACCACACGGGTCATACGGAGGTTGTAAGGGCAAAGATTATGAGGAGGTGTCAGACATTGGACAGCATGCTCCAGTATGCCCATGGGGGTTGTAGTGAGTGTGGATGTGGCAATATGCACCATACAACACACACAGAAATACACTGGGTGCCAGTACTGACATGCATGGGAGCATGTCTGCACGGGTGTGTGGTGGTCAACTGTGCCAGCTGGCTATACAAGGGTAGGTGATGGGTATACCTTGGCATCAGGCCACATGACAATAGTCTGCATTGTGGCTCAGGGCTGTAGTTTCTGCATTTGCCCACACAGGTGGGTATTGTATCCCCCATTCAGTCACCTGGGTGACTATTGTGTATGGCCAATGCTGTGCATTGCTTGCCATGTATTTGTTCCTTAGTCCATGACATGGATGGTGTCTAGGATGTGCACACCTCCCACATGCATGTATAATGACATGTGGAACTGCACCTGGGGTGTCTGGCCCATGTTGTGAACATGGATTATCATTAGATGTGCCAGTGTTGCCCACCTGTGGCAGGAACTGGTAATGGACAGCAGGTTTACCCTGCACCTACATTGATAGCATGCTAACAGCATTCCCCGGTGTCAGTGGCATCTGTCCATACAGGGCATGTTGTTAGGCATGGTATGTCCATTGTGGATCACATGTGAAGGCACCACAGGTGGTGCAGGTGTCCATTGGGGAACATGGGGGAGGTGCACTGTCTGCATGTACGTGCATAATGGACAGATGGGCAGGGTGACATACCCTCTATAGCCCAAAGCTATCACTCCATAGTCACTATCGGTGGCCAATATGCAGTGTACTACCCACATATTGGCTGTTGCCTAGGCATGTGTGTGTATGACACATGGGTAGACAGTGTGATCTGGGTAATACTGGGGTTGCTAACTGTCATTGTCTGACTTTGATGTCACATGTATGGGCATGGCTTTGCATCCCAGCCTCTCAGCTATTTTACATCTGTAATCCCAGTACGGTTGACATTGTGATATATAGTAGGGCCGCCATATAAGAAATATGCAAAACCCGCACCACATTGGCCATGGGTGTCACACACTCACAACCACCTCTACACAGTATACATGTTGCAAAGACACACACACACACACACACACACACACACACACACACACACACACACACACACACACACACACACACCTGTCATATCTTGAAGTTGAACCCCTACCTAACTAGTTTATTACACTACAGCACTCCACAATTATAGTATGAGCCACAGACATTACTGGAGTACTCCTTCCCCAAAGGTGTATTTCACAATGGATGACATCAGCAGGATTACCAAAGTAGAGCATTTGGAATGTACTGCATGTGACTAGCCTATAATGCACTGCTCCATACACATTGGAATGCACACAAATCATCCAGAACTGCCGCACTCCAGCAGTACGCAGTTACCAGATGCGCTACAGAGATTATTGGGCTACAACCTTCCCAGAGGTGCATTTCTAGGTTGGTGACATCAGCAGCCTTGGCAAAGTTGAGTATATTAATTGTAAGGAGTGTGAGTACCCTAAAAAGCATTGCTCTCTACACAGTCAGAGACAGACAGACACACACACAATTGCCATGTCTGGGGTTAGAACACCTACCTAACTACTTTATCACACTACAGCAGTACGCAGTTACAGCACATGCCACGGAGATTACTGGGATATTTTTACCCCAAAGGTGTATTTCACAGTTGATGATGTCAGCAGACATGCCAAAGTAGGGCAATGGAGGTTGTAGTGCCTGTGAATGGCCTCAAAAACATTGCTCCCTACTCTGACAAAGGAACACACACAAACATTCACACTTACAATGTCTGGGAATAGCACCCCTACCTAACTAGTTTATTACACTACAGCATTATGCAGTTATAGCACATGCTACGGAGATTACTGGGATATTTTTACCCCAAAGGTGTATTTCACAGTTGATGATGTCAGCAGACATGCCAAAGTAGGGCAAATGAAGTTGTAGTGTCTGTGAATGGCCTCAAAAACCTTGCTCCCTACTCTGACAAAGGAACACACGCAGACATTCACACATACAATGTCTGGGAATAGAACCCAAACCTAACTAGTTTATTACACTACAGCACTATGCAGTTATAGCAAGCAACATGGAGATTACTGGAGCACTCCTTCCCCAAAGGTGTATATCACATTGGATGACATCAGCAGCCTTGGCAAAGTTAAGTATATGAATTGTAAGGTGTGTGAGTACCCTAAAAAACATTGCTCTCTACACAGTCAGACACACACACAAATACAAACACTCACAGTTGCCAAGTCTGGGGTTAGAATTCCTATCTAAGTACTTTATCACACTACAGCAGTACGCAGTTACAGGATGCACTATGGAGATTACTGGGCTACTACTCTGCCAAAGGTGCATTTCACATTGGATGACCTCAGCAGGCTTGTCATAGTAGGGCTATGGGGAGGGTGGTGTGTGCATGGGGCATAACCCATTCATCTAGGGGTTGACACGCCACATGCGGGCACACACGGGGTCATATGTCACAGGTACGTGTATACAGCTGCTAGATGACTACTTCCTTGTACAGTCATGTTGCACAGCTGGCACGTGCACCACATAGTCTGTAATGCTGACAAATACTGGTGGCTAGTATCTGTAGTGAGTGACATCTGCACCTCATGTGTTTGGGGCCCTTTGGCTGTGTGCTGGGTGGGACAGGCCTGGATGGCTCCTTGTCAAAGTCACCCTCCTCCACACATCTATGTGCATCTACCTTTGGCTTATTATAGTGTGTTGTCCTGACATATATGTCTGTATTCCTATCCACTCTGTGTGCAAGGCTTGCAACTGCCAGATATGTCTGGTCCACTGGTGTTTGCAGTGATGGCCTTCATGTGTTTAAGTGTGTGAGCATGCCCAGTATGACCTTTCAGTATGTTGTTGACTGATAGTGCCTTCATTTCTCTAAGTGTGTGAGCATGCCCAGTATGGCCGTCTGTATTGAATGTGTGGATCGTGTCCAGGTAGTTTGTGCTACAGTGCTGACCTTTGTGTTGTACACCGACAGGTAGCATGCTGTCTCTGCAGGGTATCCGTCGATCATTTGGCTTTGACTGTTACTACATTTCTGCATTGCGGGGGGGGGGGCACACCTGGCTGTTTCTAAATTTCTACACAGGAGTGGGGGGGCACACCTGACTCTTATTACATTACTGTGTATGATGGGGGGCACCTGATTACTTCTACATTTCTACACAGGGTTTGGGGGGGCACACCTGGCTGTTATTACATTACTATGTAGGATGGGGGGACACACCTATTTCTACATTTCTACACAGAGTTGGGGGGGCACACCTGACTGTTATTACATTACTATGTAGGATGTGGGGGGCACACGTGACACTTGTACACATTTGCTATGACTGTACTGGTATGTCAGGTACTCCATTTCATTCTGTATTGCTAACTATCATGCTGACTAGAGGCATACCAGTGTACTACAGAGCGTGCCTTTGGTTGCCCTACATATTATTGTCTGACTTCCTACCCTTCAGAACTAACTTCCCACTACCTGCCCTGCTGTGGTCTGTCTGTGTAGGCCTGGGGGGAGGTTAACCATAGCCATCATTCTGGGGCCATGGCACAGGCTCTGTTTGGGTTTGACTACACCTATCCTGCTGACTGAGACTGTTGTTGGGTATGTGAACCATCCTGACTGACATGTATGGGTCTTATGGACACACATGTCACTCAGCCCATTACCTGCAGTGGGTTTTGTCAACCTGTGTAGTACTGGCTACTATGGTGACTCCAGTATGTGTTACAGATGTCATGGTGCCACTATGGGTGTCTACTGTCTGCTGCCATAACATACGGCCACCCAATTCCCTTGCATGCTCACATACACACCATAGCTACAGGTAACAACACATTCTACTCCATTTGGCAATTGATAGGTTGATTGACTTACCTTGAGGGTGTGCCAGACTTGCAGATGGTGCTGGAGGACTGCCTATGTTGGATGCACATAGTATACTCCCTATACATGGTTGAGCACAGGTAGTGTCTGTTTAGCATCACTTTTACTGCATGTTCAAGTCAGAGAGAGGTGTAATTCCCTGGGTCCTTACTGTATCAGTGCATGTGCTATGCATTGCCTTGTTTCCAAGGCCAGGGCATACTGGGCATGCCTCCTTCTGCCTAGTGGGACAGGCTCAGGTTGTTCCTCCTCTGAGTCACTCTGTGCCTGTGCAGATCTTGGCATTGGTGGGGGGCTGTGTGACCCTGCCCCATGCTGTTCCTGCTGCAGCTGTTTCCGCAGGATCATATTGTGTAGCATAGCACATGCCATAACAATTTGGGTACATGTAGCTGGTGAATACTGCAAGGCTCCACCGGATGTGTCCAGACACCAAAACCGTGACCTGAGCATCCCAAACACACGCTCTATTATATGTCTGGCCTGTGAGTGTGCCTCATTATGGCATTGTTGTTCAGGTGTGTGTACAATTCTGATGGGTGTTATCAGCCTCGGCTCCAGTGTGTACCCAGCATCCCCCACTAGGTGACCGTAGGGGATGTCCACACTGCCAAATTTCTGGTACAGCTGCATCAGATGCCATATGTGTGAATTGTCATAGCCTCCAGGGCAGCCAGCACACACATTCATTATAATGCCCTGGGCATCACATACGACCTGGCAATTGATGGAGGGATGCCCCTGTGGTTGATGTAGGCCCTACCCTGCTCACCGGGTGGTGCTTTGATGCATATGTGCATGCAGTCTATACCACCCACTTCCCCAGGGTATTCTGCTATTTGGTGGAAGAGACGCATATTGCTGGTCGACATCTCACAGGTGTTGAGGAAATATACGTGCTCACTGGCATGTTCTGACATGGCATCCAGGAACTGGTGGAATACTCTGGATGTTGATACCTGTGAGATCCCCATGATATCCTCAGTTGTGCTTTGGGAGGGACCTGTGGCTAGTATACCTAGGCCTACACATACCTTGGAATCCACTGGAATGGGTTCCCCTTGGTCAGTATGGTGTGTCAAGTGTGGCCGGCGCAGCTCAACAATTTGCTGTAGGAGGTCTCTGTCCACCCTACAGTGCTCTACTATCTCCAGCTCATGTAGCCCCTGGTAGGTTACCCTGGGTCTGTACACTTTTCTCTGTCTCCTCACTGTGGGTTGTTTGGGCATGCTTTGACATCCTCATCACCCTCAGCCTCTTGCACATGTTGTTCTATGTTGCCTGCTGCAGCCCTTCTCATTTTGTAGGTTTATTTGTTAAAATTTCCCTGCTTGTGTACACCTGTGGTGTAGAGTGTGGGAAAAACCAGAGGGGAAGGTGTTTGCTTAGTTTATAGTAGTGTTCTGAGCTGGGCTGGTCTGCTGCCTGTGTAATTGGCTGGGTCTGATACATTTCACCTGCCAGCTAAGCTAGTTCACCTTGATTACCTTCCTACTGCTGTTTTTCCTTCCCATTGCCTCCCTGTTTAAGCCCGTGTGTGCGCCGTGGAAACAGAGTGCTCAAATGTGCACAATGCTGCTATTTCCTGGTTTAACTTCTTTTTTCTTCCTGTTAAACATGGTGTGCAGTGCGCACACCCACTTAGCCTTCCTAAACACTGCTAGGCAGGTTTAGACACAACCCCTAGCTTAGCTCTGCTAAGCTAGGAGTAAACCCAAACCACAGGGCTCCAATCCGCTTACAGTATACCTGACACACACCCCCATGATGTCACCTACCTCCTAGGCTTGCATCCAACTATTCCTACTCTTACATTGTTGGGACCTGCCTCACATGTTGGGGAAAACTGGGATTCACTATCCTTCCCCTCATTTGCATAGGTTTGCCTGCTAATGCATAGTTACATGTCTCACACTGAGCCTCCCCCCTTAGCAACCATTACTCACTGGCCTGGTAGTCTTCTGCCTGCCATTGACTTGCATGGCAGAATACTGATTTTAGTTAGAATGCTTATTTTAGGTTTATTTTCTTATTTTCCCCCTCAATCCCGTTTTTGCGCCACTGCCCTATGCTTAAACAGCCGAGATCGGCGAAAAAAAAAAATAAAAGTTAATTTTTTTATTTTTTGTGTGGTTTGCAATGCCAGTGTTCTTATACTTGGCCATTGGCATGCTTCCTCAATGATATGCAGCCTTTATTTGGAGCTGTCATGTCTCCGTTTTGTAATTTGCAGAAATGTACTCGGTTACTAACAGAGTACATTTCTACAGATAGCACTTGTCTTGCACGGACTATTGCAAGCTTCCTGGATTGCAAAATCACCTAGTTTACATCGATTTCTCATGCAAATGAGGTGATTTGCATACCAAGGCTTAGTCCATGCATGATTAGTGCAGGAGCTCTCGTGCACGCACCTGCAGGCTGTTCCTGGATCACACGGCAGACATATTGCCTGCTAAAGCTCCTGCACTAATCATGCATGCCATGCAGGGCATAGAGAATCCGGGGGACTATGTTGTCTAATTATTAGTGCATGTCTGTCTGATTTTCTGTCTACCTGTTTTATTTTATTTTACTTATGTTTACCTCTTAGCAGAGAGAGAAGTGGACAGCAAGTCAGGTAAAGTGTACACAGAAATTTGAAAGGGAGCATCACTGTGTCAGCAGCTGGATTACAAGCATGTTTTTAACACATGAATGTCATAAATACTTATGTTACAGGGATTTAAACCAGGAATATTTAATCACTGTTCATAAAATTTACAAAAATAATGATAACTGGCTTGTTAACAGAAACATACACTGATAATATAAAACACAGTTATACAAAAGGAACTTGTGATATTAATGACATATTTTAATTAGAAACGTCCTTCAAAGTAAGCCATGAAATGAATAATCTAACCTACATTTTCACTGCAGCACAGGCTATCCAAGCAGAGTGTTAGTACAATTAAATGTCTAAATAGTCAGCTATCTTCATGAAGATAACCATGTGAAATGTTGGGACCTACTAGAGTGAGCCCGAAATGCAGAGATGGAATGAAAACATATACATCATTTATTGGACTATTCCCTTATCTCCGAGGTATGGTAATCCTGGAGCTGATATATATATATAAGTTCAGGGTGTGTGTGGGGGGGTGCCCTTACATGGGGGGGTGCAGGTGGGGGGCCCTCCCCCCAAAAAGAAGTTTTAAGGAGAAGAGTGATTTTTCAAGATTCTTTCTTTTCCCCCTATTTTCGGTCTTGTTTTTTGCCTTTTCATCACCAAGCATTTCAAGTGTTTACATTTCATTAGGGAACCCTATGTAAAAGGATAATATCCTGATTATGACCCAGTTTAGCTGGTTTGATCAATGACCTGGAACCACGAAGAGCTGATTGGAAACAGAGAGGAATGTGGATATGGAGCCTTCTTACTTGTCCTAGGAAGGAGGGTTTGGATGTGTTCTAGGTCATCAGTGGAGACAAGGATGGAAGGAGGTACTTGCCTACAGATGGGGTGGTTGGTGACTACATGGGTGGTACCAATCACAGACGCATTTGCCAAGCCCTCACATTTCTCCAATGCAAACCAAACTCTTGAGCCCCTGCATGCATGCCTGGGGAATGTCAATGCTTAAAAACGTAAACCCCCTCAATTTTTGCCTGCATGACAGCCAGAATGCCATTATGCTCTTAGCCCATAAAGAGTTACAGGTACCTGATAGGGACTGTGACAGTGATTTGATGGTCTGCAGGCATGGATGACAAACCAGGGACTTAAAAGAATTTCTATAATATATGTAATACTGTCTAAGAATTGTATTTATTTATTTTTTATCTTACATTTTTACCTGTGTAGTGCAATAATTTCAGGGAAACATTTATAGGCACAGCCTGAGCGAGTACATCATATTGTTAAAATTATAGCTTTGTATAGTATAGTGCAAAGATACAGATGTATATAAACTTTACATATGACAATTAAAGGAAGGTTAACAGTAAAGTGGAAACAGGAGCAAGTAAAGCTTACTTTGCTGCTTTGGATGCAGTTTGAGATTATTCTTCCAACTAGCTTTTGTTCAGTTATTTTTTTATTGCAATGCAATATTTGTTTAAGACAGTTGTCATATTATATACTGCAGTGGACTACAGCAGAGCCAGTTTCTCTTAATGTGGAAGTAGCCAACCCAAGGTGAAGTGTAAAATACAGTTTAGTACTCCATTTTGTACAAATACAATGTTCCTTACTTTAGTTGCCAATGTTCAGCTATTTTGCATATTGAAGAAAAAAGTCTCCATCTCAGTCTGTAGCATGTCTACTGTCATCTTCAATTTAAGACTCACTCACAAGCATACATGAATATTTAAGCAAATATATTTAATTATACAGGTATTCACATTGTCAGCTTTGTTATGAGAAGGTGAATGCAATATCTAATCCCATCCTACTGGTATTACATTTATTGCACTGTGACAAATGTCAGCTGCTTTGCAATAGTTTATGAAAGTTTGCCAGCTCTTACTTCAATGTGGTCTCTACAGCAGATTCATTTTTCTTTGTTGGCCATATTAGCTGTTTCTAGATCCCCTAAGCAATAAAACCTCTGTTTATGTATGTGAGTGTCTCTTCCTCACCTTCTAGGTCTCTGTCATTTAACTTTTTTTCTCTCTTTTTATCTCATATCACTGATGAAAAATGGTGGGATTTTAAAATTTGATCTGCCCTGAAAACTAATAATCTTACTTATACTCTGTATTAACACAGACGACTAAGGCACTAAGTTATTACCAAGATGCTTCCTTTGGGATAGGGTTTGATTCCCTCAGCCTGCATTTACCATCTTTGTGACATTCAGGATGTTACTTATTCTGGGGAATTGGGAAACTGGGCAGTGTTCCTAAATCATCTCTTAGATTTCATGCCTTGCAAAAACCTTTGAGGCTAGTTTATTCCCTGAGAATCTAGAAACAAATATACACAGCTATAAGCTATACTATTTATACTGTCAAAATTTATATCACAACTAACTGGTTACATTTTAATAAGATGTCACGGTTTGGTTTCTCAAGTACAGCATTGAAACATATTAAAGCATTCAAACCACTCCCTAAAATAAGAAATAATTCTAAAAGTTATTAATTTCTTAATCTCAACCTTAGTTTTATCTCAGTCTTTCCATTTATTTTACTTATGGATTCAAGCCATCTTGACTTTTACAATATCTTAGCAGTGCATGGTGTAGATTAATGTGTGCATGTATGTACCTTTAAGAAGCTATCTGAGGGCTTGCACAAGTGTATAAATACTGTGCATGTGCGACCCTGACTGCCATTTTATAGTTAGCTATTGAGATGTAAGCACGTATGCATGTAACGTCTGTCTGTTAACCAGTTTGTATTTTATGAATCTGGTATCCATCCTGATGTGTTTCTATGTGTTAAACCAGCTAAACCAAATACCCCACCTGCTTGTCATCTATGTTAGAAAAGGATGAGTGACATAGTGTCAGAAGTGGCATGTCTAAAGAGCATGAAGTTAGAAGCAGCATAGTTAAAACAACTTAGGCACTTACTTGGACCTGGTGGAATATACAGGAGTGAATCATCCCTACAATGTGTAAACCTTGCCAAAACAAGTAAGAAACGAAGTTTAAATATTAAAACTTGCTCGGCACTATTTCTTATTTGCAAAATATGAAACGAGGTATACAGAAAGTTCTAAATGATATTCACATAAACCAATATGTACAATATTGATAAAAATATTCAAATTACTACGGAAAATGTTTGAAATAAAGTCCAAATTGCATAAAATGAATAAAATAAGGGGAAACAACCACATTTTCACAAAGCATGTATTTTTTTTGTATTAGTCAAAGATATATGAGTTTTCAGAAGTGTATAAGGTGTTTGCATGTTTATGCAGTTACAGTAAAGCTATTTTGTAAAAGTACAGCGATTACAGAGCATATTTTGCAAAGTACAGTATTTTGAAAAGTTTATTGTGCATTTGAATGTTATTACAAGCTCACAGAACAGTTTGTTCATAAATAATTACAAGAGCCATATTTTCTGTTTGTTGTGTATACTTTGTGGGCATAGCAGACAAATTTCAACAACCCAGTGCACTTGTGTTTGACAGTAATATTGCTGAGAACTGGAGAGTGTTTGAGCAAGAGTATGACATTTTCATACAGGCTGTATTTACTGATAAAGATTACCATACAGAGGCATTTATTCTACTTAATTTATCTGGGACAGAAGCAATTGAAAGGGGACGTTCATTTGTGTATGCACCTGCTATCTACACAGGAGAAGGGGAAAAGTTTCATATTGTTGTACCAGGTAAGTCAAAGGAGGACCTAGAGAGCTTAAAACATAAATTTAGAGAAATGTATAACCCCCAGACAAATGTTATAATGGAAAGGCACTTATTTTGCAAAAGTGATCAGAAGCCTGGTGAAACTTTTGCAGCATATATAACTGACCTGAGAAACAAAGCTAAAACATACAGATCTGGTAACTTAAGGGATGAGATGATAAAAGACAGACTTGTGTGTGGGATAAAAGATGATGCTGTGAGAAATATTTTGCTTCATGTCAATGATTCAACTTTGAATAAGGCCATTGAGATTTGTCAGAGATACAAGCTCACAGGAAAGCACACAAATATGCTTACAAATGAAATGAGCTTGAGAAGGCACGGCGATAAAACTCATGTTGATAGTATGCAGCAAGTGGTTAAAAGAAACAGGCCCAAGCAACTGTAGCCCCTGCAGCACTCACTGATAAACCCTAGAACTTTCTAGCAAATTCCATAGTTTGCACAGTCGCAGTAAAGCATGAGTGAGTCAGCAAACTCAAAGCATGGGCCCCAACATAGTTTCATTACCAACTGTCGTAATTGTTGTGAAAGTCATAAATCTAAAAGGGAAAAATGTTTAGCTTTTGGTCACCAGTGCCACAAATGTAATAAATGGAATAATTCCAAAAAGTTTTGTAAATCAAAAGGCTCACATTCTTTCATTAAAAGGGAGCATTTTAAGAAACAAGTTGATCAATTAGAAAGCTACAACCCTACTCTTTATGTTGATGGCGTATCAGTGCTTCATGAAACATTCAGTGCAGTAGATTTAAGGGCAAAGAATGAAGTATCTTGTACTGTTCAGATAAATGGCAAACCCATAGAGCTCAAAGTTGACAAAGGTTCTATGTGCAATGTTATGTTAGCAGAAACATTTGCTAGAGTGTGTAATAGTGAAAGGCTTGATTTGGCAAAGTGTGCGCCGTTTGTTGCTTATGGAGGTGAAGAAATTCAGACTGAAGGCTCAGTACTGCTTTCATGTTACTCTGCTGGAAGAAGCTATGACTTATTATGTTATGGGTCAAGAGGTACATCCAGTCATTATTAGGCTCAGAAACAGTTTGAAAATGGGACTGCTTTCATTTAATAAGGAAGTCCACCAAGTTAGTTTAAAAGACCACTACTCTAATTTTGCCCAGTACATTTTTTTCTATCTATGCTGATCTTTTCAAGGACAAACTAGGTAAACTTCCAGTTGTATACTCCATGAAGTTGGACCCAGAGGTCAGTCCATTTATCCGGCCAGCTTGATACATTCCGATAGCCATGCAAGAAAGAGACAAAATGGTGCGACAAGGTGTGATTTGTCCAGTTGCAACTCCAATTGAATGGTTATCTTCCATGGTGGCAGCTCATAAGAAAAGCTCAGATGACATCAAAATATGTACTGACCCACGAGATTTGAAAAAAGAGCTAAAAAGACCTCATCATCCAATGTGCACAGTTAAAGAAGTTAAAGCCTTGATGTCAAATGCCACTGTTTTTTTCTGTCTTAGATGCAGAGAGTTAATTTTGGCAAATTTGGCTTAAGAGAAAATCCTCAATGCTCACTACTTTCAGTACTTCATTTGGAAGGTACAGATTTTTGAGAATGCCATCTGGGATAAATTCTGCAAGTGAAGTCTTTCAACGTGCAATGGAGCAACTTTTTTCTGGGTATTCTTGTGCTATTATAGTAGATGACATATAGTGGGAGGTAATGGTGAAGCAGAACATGACAGAAACCTCAGAAAAGTTCTAGAAAGGAGACATCAAGTGTATGTTAAGCTCATTCCACACAAATGCAAATTTGTGCTAGAAGAAGCTGCTTATGCTGGTCATTTATTTACTGGCACACGCCTATAACCAGACCCTTCTAAGCAAACAGCCATTCTCAAGATGCCAGCTCCAAACAATGTTCAAGCCCTCCAACATTTTTTTGGCAAGGTCAACTACCTAGCCAAGTTCATTCCAGACTTGAGCCAACCTTTAGCACTGCTTAGAGAGCTGACACATAAAGATATATTGTGGTCTTCATTAGAGCAACACCAAAGAGCATTTGATGTCTTGAAACAGAGAATTGCTAGTCCACCAACTGTCAGATACTATGATGTTCACAAACCAGTTACACTTTCCTGTGATGCTTTGAAATTTGGTCTTTCTGCAGTCATTCTACAAGAGGATCAACCTGTTGCCTATGCATCGAGAACTGTTTCCCAAACTGAAATGCAGTATGCTCAGGTTGAGAAAGAGCTTTTAGAAACTGTGTTTGCATGTTTGAAGTTCTATGATTATGTTTATGGTAGACCTATCCAGATTGAAACAGACCATCAACCTCTAATCACTATCTTAAGAAAACCCATGCATTCAGCTCCAGCCCAATTGCAATGTATGATGCTGAGATTGCAAAAGTACAATTTCATTCTTGTCTATAAGAAAGGTAAACTTCTTTATCTTGCTGATACATTATCCAGATTGCCCGGAAGCATGACAGAACAACATGAGAATGAGTGTCTTGATTTTGAAGTCATAGAAGTGAGAAATTCTTTTCCACATGTCTTGATGAGCTGAGAGATCACACAGCCACATATCCAATTTCACAGAGGCTCAATCATTTTGTCAATCAAGTATGGCTGTCAAAGCAATCTAGTTTACCTCAAGAAGTGCAGCTTTATTTTCCATACAGAGATGAGATTTTGTCTGACAAAGGTATCATTATGAAATGTCTGAAAGTAATTGTTCCAAAGTCCTTGCAACAAGATTATATTACTGTCTTGCATCATGGTCACCCAGGAACCGACTCTACCAAAAGAAGGGTGAGAGGTCTAGTATTTTGGACTTCTATGTCAGAAGATATTGACAGAGCACTTTTATCTTGTTCCATGTGTAATAGTGCAAAGCCACATCAACAGAAGGAACTACTTCAGCTAAACCAGATTCCTGAACTACCTTGGTTGACATTAACCACCATCATCTTCGAGTGTAATGGTCGATATTATTTGGTGTTAGTACACTCTTACTCAGATTGGTTCGGGATTGACTTTCTTCCTAACCTAGCATCCAGTACTGTCATTACTAAGATGAAGCGGCATTTTGCAGTACATGGTAGTTCATGCAAAGTTATTTCTGACAGTGGCACACAGTTTACAAACCAACACTTCAAAAGATTTGCTGAGGAATGGGACTCATGTCACGAGTAGTCCAGAGTACCTGCAGTCAAATGAGTTGGCAGAACATGCAGTTCTAAGTGCAAAACAGTCACTTGAGAAGTTAAAAAGAGACAGTAGTGATGCTTCCTTGAATCTCTTAAATCTCATCAGCACAGCACAAACAGAGTGTTTCCTAATAAGCACAGCACAAGCAGAGTGTTTCCTCATCAGCACAGCACAAGCAGAGTGTTTCCTAATCAGCACAGCACAAGCAGAGTTTTTTCTCATCAGCACAACACAAGCAGTGCCTCTGATACAAGAGGTTTGGGAGGTCAATCAGTGGAAGTTCTATCTTTGCTAAAGTTTTCATTTTGTTTTTGCTGATTGTTTTTTTTTTTTTCAGTGACCTTCTCACTCATTGTTTCAGTTTGTTGTTTGGGATATTTTTGCAGTGACCCTAATGATAATGGACATCAGCTGAAAATAACAGTCTTGTGTTTCTAATGCTTAATCAAACTCTCTACTTGTGCTGTGCTGATGAGGTCATAACAAGGCTGAAATATGCATCTCCACAGCTAGTGGGGTTTGACTTTATTGACCTGAAATTGTCCATTAAAATGACGGAACAAATCATGGGCATTCAGAATCTCCAATTAGCTGAAACACCTGATGTTCATAATGATCATTTGCATATATCCCATGTGCCTCTGATACAAGATGTTTGGGAGGTCACTCAATGGAAGTTTGAGCTTTGCTAGAATTTTAATTTTGTTTTTACTGATTGTTTTTTTCAGTGACCTTCTCACTCATTGTTTTAAAATTATACAGAAGGAATGTTGAACATGAAGGCAGAATTAGTGACCAAGTTTTGAAGGAAATGTGAGGCACACTAAGTTATGTAGGAAGTGTTAATGTGTTTTTTTCAGTGACCTTCTCACTCATTGTTTTAAAATTATACAGAAGGAATGTTGAACATGAAGGCAGAATTAGTGACCAAGTTTTGAAGGAAATGTGAGGCACACTAAGTTATGTAGGAAGTGTTAATGTATTAAACAGGAAACACACATTAACAGTAAACAAGGAAAGAAATTGAAGTAATCGGATGCCACTGTGAGTCATGGAAAAAATAAAGGAAGAAAATCGTCTGCCAGACTATGAGATAGTTTGCTCATGTATCACCAAAACCTACGATTTTCTGGTATAATATTTCTAAAAAAAATGAATGTAACAAATTCACTTCAATAATGGAATGCTTCATTAAGTTCAATACTGTTTTGCCCCAAGTTCCATCAACCATCACTAACAGGTTCTTAAAGGTCATATCGCTTGGAAGATGTTTAGCTATTATGCCTGTTAGACAGACAGACAGAGAACAAATTATTACAGAGCACTGGTTCCACTCAGTTTGGTTTTCCGGTGCTACTTTTCAAATCAACTTCCATGGATTTTACAGCCTCTTTCAAGCATTGGACATTGATAAAACACCCTACATAACTTATGTAAGTCAAATTCAAGCAACACTGCTGTCCTTACTGGTTATTGTTTGGCAAATTTCAGTGGCTACCTAGGTATCGAGTTGTTCATGTCTATATGGATGGTTATATATATGGTACTGTGCTACAGCAGTTTATATCAGCAGTTCAGGCTAAAGAAACTAGAAGGATAAAATGTGGGGATGCAGGAAATATTAAATTTAGAATACAGATAAAAGGAAGAGGTGCACTCAGATAATAGCTCAGGGAAATCATCTCTGCTCCCAATCCACGTCTCATGTTTTTCACAGTATTGATTAGTCTCTTTTTTTTGTACTCCCAATCTCATGTTTCATGCGTTCATAACATTAATGTCTACAAAACAATTTGCACAAGCATTTAACCCTTTGTTTCAAAAGGTGTATATTTAATTTACTGCCTTTCTCAACACCATGAGATAAATCTTGCTCTGTATGTGGGTATACTGCTCACTTATGTCTAATTGATTTATCCTTGCTTTTCCCATATCTAAGTAAATACCTTCTTCATATTCAACTATCCTTACTTAAACTTTTGTCTAAAGTATATAACGTCAACCTTTCTAAAGTTCAAATTTTATTAATTTGCTGTCTATACTTTTTCTTCTGTTACCAAATTGCTGACACTTGGACCAAAGCCCATATTTGTCTAATCTGCAGTTTCAGTTTTGAATGAACATCAAATATTTCAAATTTGCATACAATCTGTAAACAGCTTCATCTATAATGCATATTCCAGTTAATGAAGGCTTCCATCTGCCTAGTGATATATCTTCTGAAATTAACAAGAGGAAAATTAATTTTCTTGTGGGACCTTCTGTTGTATTTTATTTTGATGTGTTTAATATACAGGCATAATTACAGTTCACATTCTAAGGTAATTCCAAAATGTTACTGCATGATTCAACACTTCTTTTTCCAGAGATGGCTTTTAATGGGCTTACATGTCATAACTATATGTGAGAAGGATCATCAAATATAATGCACATTTGTTAAACACTTCTCATAAGGCTGGATTCATTTTGCTCTGGAGATGTGAACTAAAATTTGTTCTGTCAAATAAACTGCAATTGTTGAGATGATGCAGCCATTTGTTGTTTTTAATCTGCATTTTAGTTGAATTATGCATACATTTTGTACTCATTTATTTATATATATATATATATATATATATATATATATATATATATATATATATACACACACACACACACACAGACACACACACACTATATATATATATATATATATATATATATATATATATATATATATATGTGTGTGTGTGTGTGTGTATATGTGTATCTCTCTCTACAGATATATATCTATATATCTATATATATGTATGTATCTATCTATATATATATGTATCTATCTATCTCTCTCTCTCTCTCTCTATATATATATATATATATATATATACATACATATGTGTGTGTGTGTGTGTGTGTGTATAGGAGTTCTTACAATAACTGAAACTCCCAAATGTTGATGTTGCTAAAGTTGATACTTAAAAATTGAAAAACAGACATCGGCACTTTATCACACATGTTCCAAGTAAAACCTAGGAGAATGGAAAATGCCCCCCTCAATACCTGCTTATTATATATACTAACTTCAAAACTGCACAGTCTCTGGGAAAGAGGCATATTCCCCATCCTGGGGATTGTTAATCTCGTACACCTGTTGACCATCTGTTTTGTTGACTAAAGTGTATCAACAAAACAGATGTTGGCATTTGGAAGTTTTATTTTAAGTGTGACAGCGGTGAGGTCTGTGGTGGGAGTGACGGATGTGTTTAAGGTGGAGGTGGGGTTACATCAAGGATCAGCTCTGAGCCCTTTCTTATTTGCAATGGTGATGGACAGGTTGACAGACGAGATCAGACAGGAGTCCCCTTGGACTATGATGTTTGCAGATGACATTGTGATCTGTAGTGAGAGTAGGGAACAGGTGGAGGAGACCCTGGAGAGATGGAGATATGCTCTAGAGAGAAGAGGGATGAAGGTCAGCAGGACTAAGACAGAATATATGTGTGTGAATGAGAGGGAGGATAGAGGAATGGTGAGGATGCAAGGAGTAGAGGTGGCAAAGGTGGATGTGTTTAAATACTTGGGGTCAATAGTTCAGAGTAATGGTGAGTGTGGAAGAGAGGTGAAGAAGAGAGTACAGGCAGGATGTAGTGGGTGGAGAAGAGTGTCAGAAGTGATTTGTGACAGACGAGTACCTACAAAAGTGAAAGGGAAGGTCTACAAGAGGGTAGTGAGACCAGCTATGTTATATGGGTTGGAGACAGTGGCATTGACAAAAAGGCAGGAGTTTGAGCTTGATGTGGCAGAATTAAAGATGTTAAGATTTGCACTGGGTGTGACGAGGGTGGACAGGATTAGGAATAAGTATATTAGAGGGTCAGCACAGGTTGGAAGGTTTGGAGACAAAGCCAGAGAGGCACGATTACGTTGGTTTGGACATGTGCTGAGGAGGGATGCTGAGTATATTGGGAAAAAGATGCTAAGGATGAAGCTACCAGGTAACAGGAAAAGAGGAAGGCCTAAGATAAGGTTTATGGATGTGGTGAGAGAGGACATGCAGGTGGTTGGTGTGACAGAGCAAGATGCAGAGGACAGGAAGAAATGAAAACAGGTGATCTGCTTTGGCGACCCCTAACGGGAACAGCCGAAAGAAGATGATGATGATTTTAAGTTCTCCTATGTATATATAAGGGAAGCCACACATATCTATATCTATAGTTATATATAGCTGTAATCTATTTATCTATATCAGTGATTAATTTCTGGCTATTTTACAAGGTTTATTGATGTTCTAAAATATGACATACTTTTTAATAATGAATATGTTTTTTAGCCCAGGAAATGGATTACCAGTACTATGTGTATTACACATTCCATGTTTATTTTGTGTGCCGCCCTTCTCACTAACATTTCCAAGCTTTGCTTTATGAAAACTCAGAAACATCTATAAAAGTATGGTCTGATTTACAGAAAACGGTCCACTTTAAAATATATAACTGACTCAGCTTGGAGAAATTTGGCTGACAACAGATAAAAAAATAAATAAAATTTACACAGCACACTGTGGCACACAAATAACTGTACTCATCCAGTTGTCCATTTATGTCATCATCATCACATAATTGGTTCACAGTTCCCAACCTTCAAACTAGCATATGTTACAAATCTGAAGATCTAACAAAGACACAGGAATGCTGTATTTCATTTTTAGTAATAAGCGCATGAATGTTTCTTCCCCTCCACCGATGCTCAAACTAGTCAAGTACTCTGTTCAAACCAGGATTTAACAGGCATTACAGAAAGAACAAGGGCTACTAGTATTGCATTACATGACTCATTGTATACAACATGACGAAGCCCAAGGGGTAGGTAGCCAGTAAAAGGAGCTTTGAGCTTGCTTCATCTTCATTCTTGCATTATAACTCCTTACTTTGATCCAATACCAGTGGTACTGGCACAGGACAATCACTTCTGTACTGCTATGTCACGCACCTTTCTTTTTCTCCGGTTTCTTCTGAATGTCATTTAGCTACTTTTGTTTCACTACTGCCCAGTCTTACTCTGTCCTCTGATTGTTCTATATTTGTGTACCCCTTCGCCAGACATATTACTACTAAACAAATTCCTTGTTCATCCTTAACCTGTGTCACTTCCTCAGTTTGATATTTGCACCTTTTTAATAATCCAAAACCAGGTTCCACAACAGCGTACTGTAAATCCAAAAATGCAAAATGAATGCTGCAAGGTAAATCCAAACCTTTTTAATGTCATAAAACCAGAAGTCTTAGCACTTTCATTCACCACCATTGAACTTCATCAGAAACCCTGGTTTACAAAGGTTTGGATTTACCCTTGCAGTGTTCATTTTGCACTTTTTTAATAATGACCTTCTCACAAGTACTTTCCCATAGCTTTAAAAGTCCACTTTTAATCTTAAGTTATCAGATTTATCGTACTATACATGTTCTTATTTGTATTGTCTTTCTTTTATCCACAAACATTCCATCATGCAATAATATGGTTGTATTATTTCTATTTTCTAGCATATTGTACCTGTTATGTTGCACATATGACTTAATACTTTTATTTTTGACTGAATGTATTTTATTGTTGAAATACAGTTTTCATATTACATTTTCCACTATGTTTCATCAGAGCTGTATTGTCCTAAAGTTATTTCAGTTCAGCATTTCTTATAACAAATCACAATCATGACAGTTTCAAACATGAAATAAATGCCTTCATTATTTGCCAGACTGACCGATGTACAACACAGCTATCATCCAAAAGTAACCTTGGGAGCTTACAAAATCTTCATTTTTTGGTACCATACCAATAACTGTATTAAATGGACTACCTAATACCTACAGAAAACAAATGAGCAAGAATCCGAAAGGTATTCTATTGCAACCAATAGGTTCATTAGGTTTTTTAATTAAAATACTTAGCCACTGTTGCACACCAGTTGAAAAAAAAAAACAAGCATGCTGGATTTTATCTAACCTCTTGTAACTGAAAACAAGACAGATAATCATCTACGGTTAATCAAGGAGACTTTAAAGAAGGATTCCTACACTGTGTCATACTAAAATGCAATTTAAATTTCAAAGATTAATACTAAATGCATGTTTATAGGATGAATTCATTAGCTAATATGCAAAAATGTATAATCACATTGATGACTGGCAGATCCAGATATTAATTCTGGGTAACACTGACCTACACTCAGGAAACCTGATATCATTGTCATGTTGAAATCTGACATTTCCTGTAATAGCAAAATAATACTTTTTTCTGGTACGCCAGTGTAAAGGTCATTTTCCTATATGTGAGCCAGAAAGCCTCTGAAGCACCACAAAAACAGAGACAAACCCAAGAGCAACCCCTCATTCTTCAGAATGGACGGGTATATGTCCTAACAAAAATTGAAGTCAGAGAACATTTTAGCCCTACCACAATCTCCAATTCAGTTTGCAAATGTTTAAGCCAATGTTTTCAGCCCACATAACTGAAAGTTTTAAATTTAGGACTTGAAGACAGCTGGCCTTATACCAAGAGTTTATGTCTATTTTTATTTAGTAATGCTTGTTCTAGTAGTATTTCTAGTGATAATGAAACATACACAAACTGCTGTTTATTCTCAGTAACATTCGCAATCTCCCACTGAATGTTCTACCACAGAGCATACTTTTAATTTCAGTGCAGGAGGTTAACAGAGACATGTCACATTTGTGCGGCCCTTGTGCCAAGTGTCATCATGAAAATCAACAAGTGTGAGATAAATATGAAATTCTAAACTAGGAGGATAGAAGTTATGTAACACTTTAGCCTCCTCATATATTCTCAGAACATGTCCTTCTTATTATTGCTTGGCTGGCCACTGTCACTGTATCTGAGAGACCAACATTTTCATCTTGCTCATACAGTTAATGAATGGAAATTAAAACAAGAATGTTTGTATCTCCCTTTTTTATTTCTAGATGAATAATGAAAAATTGCTTCAGCTATAACCACTGTTTTCTTTGACTGCCTGTCATACCTCCCAAACAAATGCAGGAATGACTGACCAACAATACCCAGGCTGATATCAGAGCTCTAGCTACCTAACCCAGTACCTAGTGCAGTTCCCCAATGTGACTCTCTCCTCAAGTCTATGTTGAAGAGCCCCCCCTCCAAAAAAGTTGAAAATAAATTTCATCTGAAACCTTTGAGCTGCATCTAAATGCTCCTGACTTCCCCATTCCATTTAATTTTCTCACATGCAGTTTCACAGCCCTTCCCTTCATTAGTTTATATAGCATTCACTCTATGTTGTTGTTCTCAATACCTGTAATTTTTATTAAGGTAACAGGTGTGCCGCAAGACCACACCTTCGAGGTATCTTCCAGTACACTTTCTAGATTTTCTTTCAAAGTCTGATTCATTTGTTCTTCACCTGTGCTCTGTGGATTGCATGGAATATGAAACATTTGTTTGCCCTCAAAGATTTTTTTTGTTCATTGGTTAACTGGGTAAGCCAACTGGATACAGGTGTCCCCTTTTCAGGGATGACTCAGTTGTTCGTCACAGTTAAGTGATTTGGTCTAAGTCACACAGATGGAACTGGAGACAGAAGGCATCAAACAGCTCATTTATAGCTTACAGCTTTTGTGCCCTTTGCTAACCACCAGACTAAGATATTTGCACAAGAACTTCATCATTTTTTACTAGAAGGTGTATTTCCTGATCCGAATCCAGCTGCTCCAAGATTCCCCACTGGGTTATCACGTCCTCAGTGAGGCTCCATGAAACAGTGGTTACTGAACAATCTAAAGCTGGGAATGCCTCTGCCTAATGAATGAAATGGCCTGTGGTAACTAAATAATAGATTTTCTATTGTAGCTAGAAAGATGATAAATGTATTTGCACATTCTTCCATTGTCCGTTGGGTCTCAGATATGCCAGCTAAATATGTGCAGGCTTCCCTTAACTACATTGGCATAAACTTCACTTCCCTTCCATACCTAGTCAATATCTTATTTAAGGTAATGTACCACATGGTGCAATACAGCATTCTGCCTAGTATGACCCAGATCATCCCTTTACTATAACAATCCTTACTGAATGAAACACAGTTCATAGTTATACCTGATGGAACTCACCAAACTCTCAATGAATCTGATTTACTTGTCTGTTTTTCCTGTTTCCGAAAGTCTTGGTCACCAACAACACTGTGCAAATGAGTCACATTTGTAATGGTCACAGCGGTGGCAAAAGCAATGAATTATGCCATTCTTGCATCTTTGACCACTGTTAAATTTGCATTTCATTTCCAATATTTTGTAGAACTCCAGCCTTTTAACGGGATGTAAACTTAATCACAGCTACCCCTTGCAACAAAGTTACAACCCCAACTAATTCATTAACATTTGTGAGTTATACATCTTCCCCCATAGTGTGATATAAATCCTTCCTAGGTTCATAGATAGGTACCTGCCATGCAGTCCAGGAGACCATCAGTCTCCCAAATACAACACAGCACTATCTCATTATGTGTCTTGTTTAGAGCCAGGCAGCAGGCACATGAATGCTGAAGAGCTCAAATCCTGGACTTCAAGAAGCAGTTTGCTAACAACTCATAGCTTAATCCTTTACACTATCTACCTGACTGTATGTAAATGCACTCTGTCTATATGTAACTAAATATTCACGGATAATCCAAAATGCATGTTGCCTGTAAAGTTGTTTGCTTATTTTCTCTATTGCTTCTTGAAGATCCTCAGTGAGGGGTACTTTTTGTGTTACTTCTGGAGAAATGTATCAGTCAGTGTGCTGGCCTGTTTACCTACCACTGTCCTTTACCACTGTCCAAACTTCATTATGTTCTCTCAGCACATAATGCTGGCATCCATCAAGGCTGAATTACAAATACAGCTTTTGGAAATCTTTATTTTTACTGGAGCCTGGGTTATCTTTTTCTATGTTTATACAACATATTTTCTTCCTCTTCTTCCAGTAGACCCACAGCTGGTTTCTATCTATCTCCCACAATAATATTAGAAATGTCATTAATCTTCCATATTTAGTAATTGTACTATATTATGCAATGCTTATAAAATAATCTCTCCTGCCATAATGACGTTTTCTGATCCTCAATGCCTAGACTGCACAATCTAATATGCAGAAACAAGAGGCATTCTTCTGGTTTCTGAAATCTTGATTAGATGAAATAATGCAATCCATTAGTCTGAGATTGCCTCCATGATCTTATATAACTACACCAATGTAAAATTCAGCTTTCCTATTTAAAAGTAGATAACATGCTTTAAAATAATCTATTTGTGCATATTTTTAACCGAAGTGTGTGCCTGCTTCTGATCTGCATCCACTGTGAGTTTTTTTGTAATGTTCTGAACCTCACCATATTGGGTCTATGTTAAAACAACGAACGGAATCAATTTTGAATGCTCCAATAAGTGAAAACTCATATGATCGATATTGCTATTGTGGGGAGATGGTCTTCACCCCCCCTTAAAAATATATTCCAACTCCGAGAGCACACTACAGTGAGGAAAGGGCAAATTTTCTGATCTTCACTGTACCGTGATCTCACAATATTGATGTCGATCATATGCGGTTTCGCTCATCGGAGCATTCAAAATTTATTCCGTTTATTGTTTTAAAGTAGACCCACCATATTTAAAGCTGATTGTGCTGATTAGTTTGGAAAACTCTAGAATAAATAATAGCCCCATTACCTTTCTTATACCAGAGACAAATAGCCTTGTCAGTGATCAAGAATTTACAAGTTTCGTCCTTCTAATACAGACATAGGTGGCACACCATGGCAAATGTACTATTCCCCATCCACTAATCCAAGTTACACTTGAATAAGTGCTGGAAGGAACTTGTTTCACATGGATGGGAAGCTTGTTCTGAGAAAGGGTTGACTCTCAGTCACATACATGTCTCTCTGTCATGTTGTATTTATGTTGCAGATGATATTTAGATGCCTAGGCCAGGTATTTCTAATACCATCTGTTTTGTGAATCTGCAAGAGGTCCATAAGAGCTGGATCAGAGGTTGCTTTGAAAGCCTGGTACATATAGCATCTCAGCAGTCTGTGGGAAACCAAGTACAAGGATAATGGTTTGAGGTGGTCCACTTAGGACACATTGTCTACACAATGTATTTTTCTTTGAGAAATCTCTGTGAATGCTCCAGTTATACCATATGACTGGTCAGGTACATATCAAAGAGGGCACTGTACTCAAGGAGTAGTCTAATGAGTGTCGGGTATAATCAAACAATGACATCTTTGGACCTAGATGCCATGTCCTTGCTTATAATTTGTCCTAAATCCCTGATTACAGAGTTATCTTTAAGGGATGTATTATCAATGCAGGAAATTCCATAAGTGGTTGTCTTTATGAAAGATATTAGTATGCATTTTTGGCACCAAGTTTTGGAGCATTCTTCTGGCACTAGTTATTAATCTGTGCCTTCATGGAGGATGCTTGTATCTTGGGGGGATTTTATGACTATGCCTAGTTTCAATTGTGTGTGAACTTTGTCAACCAGAGGCCTTTGATGTTGGCCTTGATGTTAGAGAAATAGATGACAAAAAGAGGTGGCCCCAACACCAAGAAGTGGAGGGCTCCTTTAATGGATGGTCTTTTTGTGGAGGTAAACTCACCTATCCTGACTTCTTGTGCCCTATCTGTGAAGCCGCTGGTTATCCAACAGGTGACATAGGGGGATTATATTTAATTTCTTAAGTTTGACTACTATGCCTGAGTGCGGTATTATATTAGATGCTTTGGATAGGTCGAAGTAGGTTGCATGCACCATTTTACCCTCATTCATTGCTTTGTTGACCTTCGAAAAGAAGTCAACCTGGCGTGGCCTGTCCTTGCTGAAACCAAACTAGATGGGATCCAATGTCTGAAGGTCTCCTATGTCATTTTTAATCAAGTCCACGATTATTCTTTCCATGGCCTCACATAGGATACTTGTCAAGCTTATGGGTTAGTAGTTTTCAAGGTCCATGGATGGCCTCCCTTGTGCAGTGGGATAGCAGTTGCTGTCCTCCATTTGATTGGCACAAAGCCTGTTTGGAGAATATAACTGAAAAGTGCTTTTAGTGGCCCTTATAGTCATGTTTCATTTTGTTAAGGAAGCATCCTGGAATATTAGCAGGTCCCACCAATGCAATGTTTTTGGCCTTGGAGAGTACATTGAGGGCTTGTTCCCCAGTGACAATTGGGGGGGCTATGGGTAGGAGTATTTCTTGAGAGTTGTCTGGGGGAGAAAGCGAGGATAACATTGGAGATGAAATTATCATCCAGGAGGTTTGCTATATCCTTCAGCTCAGTATAGGTTACTCCATTTACAATTAGCCTGGCACATTGTAGTGTAGTACTTTTGAGGTTTCTGACATAGTTGAAGAATGTCTTGCTGTCGTCCTTAGCCTGGGGGAATTACTTTTACCTAAAATTTGGCTTTATTAATAAAGGAGTTGTTATCTTGCTGAGCATTAGATTTCTTATTTTTGCCGATGATTTTCTTCCTTTTATTATACAAACTACCGATCTTGGTATTTTAACAGTGTGGCCTGTTTTTTGAGTTTGTCCTGTGCTTTATTTTTATTACATACCAGTGCCTTTATGCAGCTCTGTACACGATTTTAAAGTTTTTTTTGTGAATGATTCTGTGTAGGCAACAGTGTTCCCTAGAAGTGTGGGGGGTGGGCTAGAAAATTTTCCAGAGTGCCACTTAAATCATGCTCTATACCAAAGATAATCATGTCTTCCCAATATGCTAGGACTAAATTTGCATAGGTATTTGCACAGGGCATCCTAGATACATTTTTCAGAAAATTGTGAAGGGGCAAATTTGCAGATTATCCAGGATATGCACTAATGAGAATTCTTTTCATCAGGAACTAAAACTATTAGAAAACAACTTTTTAGATAGAGGTTATGCCTACACTCTATTGGATAAAGAATTAAAAAAAATAGTGACAGATATAGGAGAGATAAAGCTAAACCATGGATGCAAATGGTAACGGAACAACTGCACAATGTCAGTGCTCAGGTCATAAAAGAAAATAGAGGAATGCAGATGAGTTTAACATATGCTAATGGTATGGGTGGTATATGTTATATTATTCGAAATAACTGGAGGATTTTACTCACGGATGAAAACATAACTAAAACTGTAGGGACGCAGCCTAGGTTTTTTTTAAAAGGAATAAAAACTTAAAAGACATTTTATGTCATGAACCATTTCAGATTAGTAGTAAGGTATGCAGCATTAGGAAGAAGGGTACATTTCCTTGCCAACATTGTAAAGCCTGCAAACATATCATGCAAAATAATTGCTTCATTCTTCCTAGGACCAATAAGAGTTATTTTTTGAATTTATATGCTGACTGTAATACACAAAATGTTGTTTACACAAAATGTTGTTTACATTGCTCAATGTCAGAAATGTACTGCATATTATGTAGGTAAAACTAATTGTAGGCTTAAAGATAGAATTTTTAAGCATATGTCTGACATAAGATTAGGAAAAGAACAAAATGCATTGTTTAAACATGTAGCATTGCATAAAGATCATGTCTTTGCATTTATGGTTATATCTATTGTGAATAAAAGTCAGCGGATGGGAGATTTGAAGAATGAAACTGAGTATAGGGAGATGCAGTGGATTCTTAGACTTGGAGCCGACAAAGCTCCAGGTCTGAATGACGTGGTCCCTTTAAAACCGGCTTAAGCAAAAAGCAGGGTAAATTATTGATTTTGATTGGATAAGATGTATTATAAAATATACTATGTATTTTATTGAGTGTATTATCTGATGAAAGGATTTACCTGAAAGTGCTTATGAGATTGTTTTATTTGATGTTTTATTAAAGTGTTTTACTGCATATTCAGCATGGTAGTGGCTGATTCACTATTTACTTGTTCATATTTGGGTTGAATTTAGTGGTAAGGGTTTCCTGTGTCACAGAGGGGCACCTGTAGCTGGCAAAGATATGTTATGGGACATTGCTTATGGGAAGTTGTACATGCAGGAGCTCAGGCGCATCATACTGCATGATCAGCCTCGTGGTGTGGTTGGTTCTGATGTAAATTGAGGCACCTACACTTTTTCCTTTCTGTGCAACAGCATTTTTAAATGTGTGTGAGGCATTATAGCTGTGCGCTGCAGGGGTGGTCTCTGGGGTTTTAAACCATGTCTCAGTAATAACACAGATATCTATAATGTCCAGGGTTTGCAGAGAGCAGAGTTTGTTTTGTTTCATCTACTGGCATTGAGGAGAATCACCTTTAAATTACTCTAGGTTGGTTTAGCTATTTTGGATGGTTTAACACATTGGCAATGCCTAAAAAAGACACGGGGGGGGGGGGCAAGGATTTAGTCAATATTCGAAAGCCTAGCAGGGACAGGTGCAGACCAGCCCTGGTGAAGCATCATGGTCTGTCAACCATATCCTCCCAGGCTGACACATATTGTACCCCCTTTGAATGACAACAAAAACCTAGCCAATTATTAAAATCACTGTAGATCTGGTGGATCCAGGCCCCTGATATTCAACATATCGTAATCCTCTTCTTGCTTAGCCAGGTGAATGGGACATCAGTGTGGCTCACAGTGGAGCCTGACCAAAAATTTGGATTGTGTAGTGGTCCACCCTATAGACTTAGCTGCAGAGACAGTGTGTGTTGAAGCTAAATGTGACATGGTGGGTGGTGCTTTGCTAGTGTATTTTTGAAATTGCTGAGGGTACTTTTTGTAATTATTGCATCTGGGAGGCTTTAAAAGCCTCAGTTTATGGGGGGGTCTATGTCTTTCTCCTGTAGGATGTTTGGCAGGTACTGTGTAGTGTTCTGTGTTTCTAACAACCTGCTTGATATTTGTAGTGGCTATTATGTAACAGCCTTGCATCCAGAGACAGGGTTTAAGCACATCTCTCACACACTGTATCAGATTGTTCGAGAATTAGGTGGTTGTCAAAACGGATGAGACCATTTCTACATTGACTCAGGATGCCCATTTCTACCAAGCTGGCTACAGAGATAGTAGGAAAGTACAAATCCATGTTTTAAGGTATATATACTGAGTTACAAGAGGAGTGGTAACAAGAACACTAAAGGCGGAAGCATGTCCATATTCATTAAGGATATCCACACCTCCAGGCTAGTTGCTCAGCATAATGCATCTGAGATTATCCAAGTGCAACTAATTCTGGGCAAGACCACATTCCAAATTGTAGCTTGGTACAGATCCAGCACATTGCCCCAGGAATCCCACTCCTCATTTCTTGATACACTGGAAAATATTAGGGTACTACCTAACACCCTAATAATGGGCGATTTCAACTACCTCACCATTAACTGGGAAAACTACTCATGTACCAAATCTTTTGCACAACGTTTTCTAGAATTCATAAATTCCAACGCTTTGGATTAACTTATCCACACCCCACCAAGGGCAGCAATATCCTAAACCTGGTCATTACCAACATGAGCAACCGGTGTTCCACACCAGAGGTCAATTCCTCGTTGGTCAGATCCGACCACAAACTAATCAACCTAGACAGCCACATCCCGCCCCCACCCCCCATTAGGGAAACCACTGTAAATAATTTCTTCAAAGCCAACTTCATACTTAAGACAGAACTGGCATCTTCACAACACCCATGCAGACGCACAATAGAGGTACGAGTGCTGAATCCTACACAAATGCACTTTATAAACACTTACATGAGTGCATGGATCGTGAAATCCCTAACAGAACCAATATGCTATCCTCCAAAAAAGGAAGCCAATCTGGTGGTCCCCTGTCATAAACAAACTCTACAACAGAAGAAAGAAACTGCTGCAAAAAAGAGTAAAATCCCATGATTGGAGGAAATCCCTGGTCAGCTTCAGTAAGAAGCTGAGATCCCTCATAAAATCCTCCAAAGCTAGTTATGAAACCAAAATCTTCACGGATTCTAAAGACATCCACAAAGCATTCTATAGCTATGTCAAGAATCTTAAAACACTCAAATCTGCTCTGAGTTACAGCACAATGGCACTAAATATACAGAACCAACTGATATTGCCAACATCCTGGCAGATAGGTTCAGTGCTAACTTTACCCCCCCTCACCCCCTAAAGGGCCCATCTCTATACCGGAAGAATGCAAAGTTCCTGTAATCACAGCTGCACAGGTAAAAACCACACTCTCCAAAGCCAAGAACACAGCATCCATGGGATCTGACAACATCCCAGGCTGCAATCTACATGAACTACAGAATGAACTGGCACCCCACATAAGTACCATATTCAATCATAGTCTTGCCTCAGGGTTTGTGCCTACTGAATGGCGCACAGTGATAGTTATCCCACTCCACAAAGGGGGAGCCACCACAGACCCTGGGAAATACCGCCTCATTAGCCTGACGAGCCTGGTCTGCAAGGCTATAGAATGTATCATCATGGAACTTATAAACAATGACAATCTCCAAACTCTGGACCCCACCCAGTTCGGGTTTGAAAAGGCAGATCATGTCTCCTAAACCGGATAGACGTCTCTGAAGTGGTCGCCAAAGCCATAGATGAGGGTAAGGTGGTTCACACAGCCTATCTAGATCTTGCCAAGGCTTTCAACACCATCCCCCACTCTGGTATTATAGATAAAGACACTAAACTAGGTATAAATCCTTATGTCACAAGATGGGTTGCCAACTGGCTCAGTGACAAAACCCCCACTATGAAAGTAGCAGACTCCAAATCTAACTTCAGGCCAGTGACAAGTGGAGTACCACGGGGTTCAGTCCTGGGTCCTCTCCTGTTTGGTATCTACTTCTCTGAAGTACAGGCTAATACAGAAGGTCTTTGGCTAAAGAAGTTCGCAGATGACTGCAAACTAGGAGCCATAATCAAAACTCCTAATGATGTGGACATCCTACAAAATGGCCTCACTGAGACAGATGCCTGGTGTCAAAGCCATGACCTCAAGCTCAATGCCAAACAGTGCATTCATCCATTTTGGAAAAAACTCTGTACCCATGAACTACCACATAGGTGGTAGTCTACTTAACACCGAAAGTGTGATAAGAGACCTTGGGACACAGGTGGACAGAAATCTCTCCTTTGATAATCACATCGCCACAGTATCAGAAAATTCTTCTACATGGCACACCACATCACAAAAGGTTTCTCATCCAGGAAAAAAGAAGTCATTGTTCCCCTCTACTCATCACTCATTAGACCCATTATAGAAAACAGTGCTCCTTTTGGTATGTACCTCACAAGACATCTACAACAACTGGAAAGGCCGTAGAAATACCTCACAAAGAGGATTACCGGCCTCAAACAGATGCCCTATGCAGACCATCTCAAAAAACTCCAGCTTTACTCCATCACATATCGCCTACTCAAAGGCAATCTCTGCCTAACATACAAAGCTATGTCAAACCCAGATCTGTTTGACATGCTCCACTTAAAGAAATCTCAATCCCTCCAAGCTACTTTCTCTAGGGGACCTAAACCTTGTCACCACAATAAACAGAACATGCTGGAGGGATAGATTCCTGACCCAGTGATTTCCCATACTCTGGAACAAACTACCTATCTATATCAAACAAAGCTCTTCATTAGCACTCTTCAAGAAAAATCTTGATAATTGGATGGGAAATAGGAAATTCACCCCGGGATCACTTCTGTGGCTCTGCTTGACAGGGGCACAGGAAAATAATTTTCTTGGGTGGCAAAAGCCAGAGTACATTTTTGGCTAGGCTTATATAGGCCCTAGGGCCAATATCCTAGTACCTACCTATGAACCTATAAGGGATTCCGTGTTTCTCTTTGTATAGCCATTCAGAGGGAGAACAGATTTGCTAGGGTGCTAGCTGAGTAAGAAATGCAATTTTAATCTAATCTCAAGGAACTGTGCCCCCTTTTACTGCAAATCTGGTACTCATTGAGCAACTATGTGCTCAGGAACTCTTGAGGTAGTTTTTACAGGCTAACTGAAATTCCAAGTACTTGCATCTATAAAGGGCACAGTAACCAAGCAGAACTGCCCACTAGCCAATCACAACAAGAGCAAAGCAAAATAGCCCATTGGCCAATCACAAAAAAGCAGGAATTACTCTTAATAAAGCGAAATTGCTCTGAGTTGAATCTTACCAGATTTTTAATATCATAGTTTATCATGTCACTTATGACCCAGTCTATTCCCTTGCAGATGAGGCTCATCAGGCTAATCGTCCTGTAGATTCTGAGGTCTGTGATGGGGTCGCTATTAAAGTGGCATCAGTACTGTTGTATACCATTCCTTCTGGACAAAGTCAGTGGCTAAGTTCATGTTGAATAGTTGAAAGAGCAGGTACCCCTACATATGTGGTGTTCAGCATGCAGCCTGATTATGCTGTATTTTTCTGTTTTGGAATGTACCTTTAGCAAGTGTTCTTTTGTGATTATAGGGACAACAATGGCTGACAACTTACGGAATATAAATTAATGAAAATGAAAGAGCCAATGAAAAACAGCTAAATCTCTAAACAATGATGTTTATATTTCTAGATATGCTACAGTCCCTCCCACTCTCAACAGATTTAACCAGCACAAGCTGTAGATGAGTGACACAACTGGGCAAAAGTGACCATTTGTCCTAAATTTGAAAAGGGGCTGAAACACAGCAAATTAATACTGCAGCACTGATTAATCCATTTTAGAGCATATAACCACTTGAAAGGTAGTACAGTACAAACTGTAAAACCAATTGAATTAATACATTGCTTCAAATTTAGAAAAAAGAAACAGCAAAATGCAGTAATAAATTACAGAACTCACTTCAAAATTATCTAAATAGCTAGACAAAGCACAGAACCTACACAAAAAGCTATGCAAGCAGTAACATGTCTAAAATTAATAGTTGTAACTTCAAATTAAGAGAAAATACAGTAAAATATAAGAAAGTACCACCAGATGTTGTGAAATGTTTGAGGTAGTAAAGACCAAGTCTATTGTGGCAGCATTATGCAAAAGTGAAGTTGAGAACCTGTAGGCCACATCAAGAACTGTGAACATCTTTTGTTCTGGAGAAAGTCCATTTAAAATCATAGCTATGCTAGCCACAAGTAGTCAAATTCTTGGAAAATGCTTATTTATGTGAAAATAGTCCAAAGTCAACTGCTATGATCTGTCAGTTTTACTAACCAGCCCAATCTGTGACTTTGTTTTTGAAGTATTCCCCATTCTGTATTAAATGTATAATTGTATGTTTTGCAACTTCTAAGACAGATGGATGCAGTTGATGCTTATTACAAAGAGAGTAGGGAGTTCCTTTACCACAGTCAGGATAATCTGTGCTTTCATATATTCTTTTTATCCTCAGCTCATTTCATAATGAATTGTTTGCAGATAATCCCCAAATCCTCATCCATCAGCAAGCTTCATTATAACATGCTGCTTATCTATACAAGATGATTTAGGAAAATACTGTGCATAGGCACTTGTCATCTGCAGCATTTCAAGTAACTATCCTTTGCATCTGTCATTGCCTCAGCTTCCACTAGGAAACCAATACACAAAATACTTCCTTCATTGTCAGGTCAAAATCAGTGTTATATTGGATATAGTATTCTATCTACATCTAATACGTGTAATTGCATTTGTTTCGTCTCTAATCCTGACTGTAACAAAATTATTTGTACTATATGACAGGGATAAACTAGAACTAATGCTGACACCACCATGTTTTAAAGAACTTTGTATTTATAGCTTCCAGACAATGCATTAACATACACAAAGGAATCATCTACCTGTCTACCATGGGCTTGTACTACCTACTGCCAAGCCATGATTAGTTGTTTTAACAGTCTTAACAATTCACCTCATGATAAGCCCCAATGATATGGTGCTAGGTCATCAGGTCCTCCCAAGTTGATTTTGTCAACTTCCTGCCTGCTGGCCTTGCTTCCTGCTTTTGAATAATTTTACCGATTTTCTTTAGAGGTAACTTTGCAAGTTTTTACATTTTTTAATCAAATGGGTTATATATTTATAGTTCTTACATATCACTGTCAATACCTGGATTTGTGTAATGACTTAGGTTGCAATTTTTTTTCTCAATATGATTAGCCCAAGATAAGATTTTTAAATATCTGTCCATAGCTAAAGATCTCCATTTCCATGTCTTCCTATGCTTTTGGTTAATAACCTTTTTTTTTCAGTTAAAGAAGGATACTGCCTGCTAATTGTGCTTAACTACTGCATTCCCTGCATGATTCCCATTTTACCTCAGCACTCTATCAGTTTTTCACCTACCTTTTGTTCTGCACTTAGCACAGAGCATTCTATTTATGAGCTTCAGCCTTCATTTTCTTACTGTATGACCGAGCAAGTCAGTTAATGTATAGTGCTCTGGGGCATTTGGAAAACTGAACTAGGCTACTGAATGGTCTCCTTGACCATATCACAGGTTCATAGGTTCATAGGTAGGTACTAGGCTATTGCCCCTAGGGCCCATACAAGCCTAGCCAAAAAATGTACCCTGGCTTTCGCCCCCAAGAAAATTATTTTCCTGTGCCCCTGTCGAGCAGAGCCACAAAAGTGATCCCCGAGGTGAATTTCCCATTTCCCATCAAATCATCAAGATTTTTCTTGAAGAGTGCTAATAAGGAGCTCTGTTTGACATAGAGAGGTAGTCTGTTCCAGAGTATGGGAAGTCTCTGGGACAGGAATCTATCCCTCCAGCATGTTCTGTTTATTGTGGTGACAAGGTTTAGGTCCGTAGAGCAAGTAGCTTGGAGGGATTGGGATTTCTTTAAGTGGATCATGTCCAACAGCTCTGGGTGTGACATAGCTTTGTATGTTAGGCAGAGATTGCCCCTGAGTAGGTGATATGCGATGGAGTAAAGCTGTAGTTTTTTGAGACGGTCTGCGTAGGGCATCTGTTTGAGGCCAGTAATCCTCTTTGTGAGGTATTTCTGTTGTCTTTCCTGTTGTTGTAGATGTCTTGTGAGGTAGATACCAAAAGGGGCATTGTACTCTATAATGAGTCTAATGAGTGATGAGTAGAGGGGAACAATGACCTCTTTTTTTCTGGATGAGAATCCTTTTGTGATGAGAAGAGCCACGTAGAAGGATTTCCTGACCACTGTGGCGATGTGATTATCAAAGGAGAGACTACTGTCCACCTGTGTCCCAAGGTCTCATCACATTTTTGGCATTAAGTAGACTACCAGCTATGTGGTAGTTCATGTGTACAGAGTTTTTACCAAAGGGGATGACAATACACTTTTTGGCATTGACCTTCAGGCCATTGCTTTGACACCAGGTATCTGTCTCAGTGAGGCCCTTTTGCAGTTTGTCCACATCATTAAGAGTTTTGATTATGGCTCCTAGTTTGCAGTCATCTGCAAACTTTGTTAGCCAAAGACCTTCTGTGTTAGCCTGCACTTCTGAGAAGTAGATACCAAACAGGAGAGGATCCAGGACCGAACCCTGTGGTACTCCACTTGTCACTAGTCTGAAGTCGGGTATGGAATCCACTACTTTCACAGTGTGGGTTCTGTCCATGAGCCAGTTGGCAACCCATCTTGTGACACAGGGATTTATACCTAGTTTAGTGAGCTTATCTATAATTCCAGAGTGGGGGATGGCGTCGAAAGCCTTGGCGAGATCTAGATAAGCTGTATGAACCATTTTACCCTCATCTATGGCTTTGGTGACTGCTTCAAAGAAGTCAATCAGGTTTAGGAGACATGATCTGCCTTTTACAAATCCAAACTGGATAGGGTCCAGAGTTTGGAGATTACCAATGTCTTTGTTTATGAGTTCCACAATGATACGTTCCATGGCCTTGCAGACCAGGCTCGTCAGGCTAATGGGGCGGTAGTTCCCGGTGTCCATTGTGGCTCCCCCTTTGTGGAGTGGGATAACCATCGCAGTGCGCCATTCAGTGGGTACAAAGCCTGAGGTGAGGCTATGATTGAACATGGTACTTAGGTAGGCTGCTAGTTCATTCTGTAGTTCGTGTAGAATGCAGCCTGGGATATTGTCAGGTCCCATGGATGCTGTGTTCTTGGCTTTGGAGAGTGTGTTTTTTACCTGTGTAGCCGTGATTATAGGAATTTTGCATTCTTCCGGTAAAGAGATGGGCCCTCTAGGGGGTGAGAGGGGGGGGTAAAGTTAGCAGTGAACCTATCTGCTAGGATGTTGGCAATATCAGTTGGTTCTGTATATTTAGTGCCATTGTGCTGTAACTCAGAGCAGATCTGAGTGTTCCCATTGATATTCTTGACATAGCTATAGAATGTTTTGTGGTTGTCTTTAGAGTCCGTGGCAATTTTGTTTTCATAACTAGCTTTGGAGGATTTTATGAGGGATCTCAGCTTCTTACTGAGGTTGACCAGGGAGTTCCTCCAGTCATGGGATTTTACTCTTTTTTTGCAACAGTTTCTTTCTTCTGTTGTAGAGTTCGTTTATGGCAGCGGACCACCATCTTGGTTCTAATAGGTATAGCATGATCCATGCACTCGTGTAAGTGCTTATAAAGTGCATTTGTGTAGGATTCAGCAGTCATACCTCTATTGTCTGTCTGCATATGCCTAGTAACTACCTTTAAACCTACATTCCTAACAAAACTCTGGTGTCCCCTATTTTGACCCAACTTCTCATTAACTGCTCTCTCTTAACAAGGGGTCACATATATGAGTGCACAGCTTGTCTGTGTAGGCCAGATGTCCTTTGAGTACTTAGATTTTACTGAAGCAGACATGTCTCCAGCTGCAACATATGGACTGCTATTTTTGCTGTTGTCCAAAAGCCAGGATTTCCCCATTTTGTTTTCACATTAAGGAGGTCATGCAGCATGCAGGAATAGAGAGGAAACATCTTTAGTTAAGTCAGTTTTGTAATCTCTTGGTATTGCCAACCAAGCTTTTCCCCCACATCTTACAGCTTATGCTACTGCTACCAACTGTTCAACCCCAACTACTTCTTCCTCTGCACTATTTGTTTCACTATCATGATCTTCCTCTCCTTTGTCTGGGAATGTTGAAGACTGTCTTTACTGATTTAAGTTCTTTCTATCCCCTCTACAAGAATCAGCCTGGATGCTGCAATAATACTTTTCAACATGATCTTTAGTGCAATATTATTCATGTCTTCTTCTTCTTTCAGCTTTTTCCCGGTTAGGGGTTGCCACAGCGGATCACCTGTTTGCTCATGATTGGCAGTGGAGTTTTACAGTGTCGAGTTGCTAGCCCGGTGCCCAACCTTCCACAGAAGGCAGACACATGCACACACTCACACCTAGGGCCAATTTAGAGTGTCCAATCCACCTACAGCATGTCTTTGGGATGTGGGAGGAAACCGGAGCACCTGGAGCAAACCCAAGCGACCACAGGGAGGACATGCAGACTCCGCACAGAAGGCACCCCAGCCGAGAATCGAACTGGAGAATGCAATATTATTCATGTACATATCTAAATATCCTGAGTCATTTGCACGTTCGATTCTCAGTTAGTGCGTCTTCTGTGTGTTGACATGTGTGAATGGGCGTTCCTTCATTGAAGGTTGCGCGTTAGGCCCGGCAAGCCAGCACATAAAAATCTACTGCCAATCATTAGCTGACTGGAGTTCCGCTGTGGCGACCCCTAACCGGGAAAAGCCAAAATACGTTTATTATATAATGAACCAAATGACCAATCAACCAGCCCACACACCTGAATTGGAGACATGTATAAATGTATTGAAAATACACTTGTACTATCCTTCAGTTAAGTGCTTTTGTCTTCTAAAATTTTTTAAGCACTTCCTCAGAACCATTAGATTGCCTAACTGAACACCTTATAAAAACCTTCATGGCACACCCCTTGCTCCAAATAATACATTTAAAGTCATATAAGCATTTGAAAAAATTGGAAAAGGCTATGTTACCACCTTCAGTACTGTTCAATAAAATCCAATTTTTATTAATGTGGGATAGCCTTTTTCAATGAAATAATAAGTCAATATGAACGATTAACAGTGTGAGAAGTTTTCAATGGTGAATATTTTAAACAACTGCAAGGAGTGTGCCCCCATATTTATCAATACAGTGCTATACAGATGGGAAAATGAAACTATTAAAAATGGACCTACTTAAAAGATGTCAGTTATATCTTCATTACCTTCATGATATTTTTATTGCTTGGCGAGAAAACATTACACAATTTATGAACTTTGGAAAGGAGTTAGAAAACAACACTACATTTTTAAGATTTATATATAATTTAAATGCACAGGAAATGCATTATTTGGAATTTTAAAATTAGCAGGGATGTGCAAAACAATACTGAAATGTCTATATATAGAAAGCCCTCATTCAGTAATAAATTTTACACTACACAAGTAGCCATCCCTTACATCAAAAGAAGGGGATGTTAAAGAACCAGTTTATAAGAATTTCAAAACTTACGTACATCAAATGATGATAGGTGGAAAGATGAGTTTGACAAAGTAAAAGGGATGTCTTTGGAATGCAGGTACCCAGAAGGGTTTGTAGATGAATTGTATAACCAGGTTTCTCAGCAAAGAAAAGGTTGTTATGCATCCATCATTTATTAACCAGAATAAAGAGGGAAGTGATTTAACATCTATTAGTAATAGCAAACAAGTGAATAGTATGGTGATTTATTATACACTAGATGTATTCAATATTGAACAGATTTTCAATAAAAATTATATTATATTGTACTGAAGGTGGTAACATAGAATTTTCCAACCCCCACCCCTCCAAATTTTACATATAGCAATAGGAATAATATTAAAAATATTTTGGAGAGCCACACTTGAATTAATAGTTATGGGTCATTTATGACCACAAGATGTGACTGATATAGGCACTGTTCCTATAGAGATACAGATACAAATGGTGGGATGTTGGCTATTATAAAGAAAAGGATGAGTAAGGGGAGGTTTAATTGTAATACTGACAAGATTGTTTATATGGTGAGGTGCTGCTCTGATGAAGTTAACACTTGTTTAACGAAAGCGCTCACATTTTATTTGTTTTTCTTGTGGATTTTTATCATTAAATACACCTTTGGTTTATCATCACTTGAGTGATTTGTGCCTGTGAAACTCTTGCCTGCCAGTATTTTTATTTATTTAGTAAATTTTCATCTATCCCCAAGTCGGGTGTGTGGACTGGTCAACTGGTCATTTGCTTTTTGGATTTTTATATTTTGGCATGACCAAGTGGGAGCTGGTTTCTATACATCTTGGTTTTGTTTGATTATTTAATGAAATAACTACATTTACATCTATTTGTACATCTAGAGAGCATCACTGTATAGCCCTCCTCAAATAACTTAAAATTGCTTGCACATAAAAAAATTTTACTACTGACCACCACTAAGATTCAGCCAGCTAATTCAATAGTTTACATTGCATAACCCTAGCAATGAATTAAGATCTGACCACTCACAAAAGCATTAGCTCCATCAGAAGTCATTATGGTGATAACAATTGTGTATCTTCGTTTAAAAAATGCAGTATAAAGAATCTAACCTGCAAGAAGATATTCTATACCAAAATTCTTAATGAAGTCTAAACTAGAAGAAATACTTAAGCTACATAGGAATCATCTAATTGGTACAAACTCCTGCTTTTTTACAGTCTATTATTGTTTTTTTTTCACATTAACTCATTGATCAATTGACTCCATATTCCAGATCCTTCCTTTAGTTCATGTATACAACTACCCAACTCAATAGTCTACTTCTTTTCTTTCCCAGTATGACAATTCATTCTTGTTATTCTACCTTTTAATGTGTACCTCCCATCCCACATTCAATTCATTCACCTATTTTCCTCTTTTCTTCTGTCCTACATCCTTCTTTTTTTCCACTGTGATATCTCTCTCACCTTTCCATATCTTTAAAAAGTGTATACAAGCTGATAGATCTTTCTATAAAACTGTAACATGCATATATATTTATCTTACTCTTTACACTGTAATATGCTGTACCTTAGCTGTGAATAATTATCTCAAGACTTCCACTAAAATGAGCCTTGGCTTAGCTGAACAACCTGATAATCAAATACAAATTAACAGGTACATTTCCTGTCAATCAGTTTAATAATGGCTTTCACATCTTCCGTCATATCAACCTTATACAAAATTGTTCTTAACATTCTGCTACCACTTTAGCTACTCTGATAAACATCTTAAAACTGTAGCTCTGTGCAATGCACACTTCTTTCTTTCTAGACTACCCTGCTGTCATGTCAGTCCAGCACTTCTACGTACACTGGCACTTATCTTTTTCTTCTTTTGACACAAATGAGGACACCACCACCATTATTCCTTAGGGAGCATATGGTTCTTTATTTATTCACCATTTCCCACTCCTTTTACCTTAAAATAGTTGTTGCTGACAAGCCATAAACTGACCTACCTCTCCAGTTGCTGTTGATGCATCTGTACTATGCATGACTACCTATTTTTCTATTTTCCTACCCCCAAAAATGTATTTTATACTGTCTACATATTTAATCTTTAAGACCATAAACCAACATAGATTAATTACTAAAGTTTCCATTCTTAGGCGATCATACCATAACTGCATCAGACTTTGTTTTCCTAATCTCATAACCTCCATATCCAGCTTTAACACCCCAACCCATATTTTCTTCTCCTCAACAGATCCACATGTTAAAGACACACAAACATGCACACTCAAATGCATGCACACTTGTCATGCCATGTCTTTCTATGCAATGTAAAGAAACTAACTAGCTAACTAACAAAATACATAAAAAAGCTACAAAATTAAAACTAGCAGTTATTTCCAGCACTTGGCTCTTGTAGGCAAGTCCCCCACAAATCCTGTTAATAAAATCAATTCTTAATGAGATAAGCGAACTGGGTGAATGATTTTTTTTTTTTAGTTACACCCAAGGCCAGAGACATAAAAAACAGCTATCAGAATAATTAGAAATAATGACAGATCAATTAAATGAAACATATACAAATTAGGCAAATAAAATAGTGATGTCACTGTGACTTTCTGTGCAGAGAACAGAGACTACTAAGATTATGCAATCAAGAGGGCAATATAGAGGAATATTATACACAATACACGTTATAGAACAGTCACTGAAAGCACAATGTTATTTATCACGATCAGATAATTTAGTGCATATAACCATATAGGATAATTAGCATGTAGTTCAGTTTATGTAGGGTTTCAAGGATGAGTAAGAAATTGATAGAGTGATGAAAGTGTTAAAAATGAAGACCAGTCCCACTGGCATAGGTAGATAAAGCCCAGGTGATCCTGAGTTCAATTTCCAGGTCAGATGCCTGCTAGACCTTGAGAAGGATGTGCCTATCTAAAATGGGAGCATCAGACAGGGTCTGTCCATTGCCACAATGACACAGAAATGGGGTAGTGATGTAAGGGCATTCCGAGGTGGGCATTTAGAAAACAAGCTGCAAATGTGGCAGCCATAATCATAGGTGCAAAGGAACAAGCACTCACGCAAGAGAGTTTATTGGTTCCGGCAGTGATATAGCTTACATGTCCCCACTCAGGAGACGCCATTGTAAACTACATTGCCATTGCAAGAAAGCTGGAAAGGGCACAATGCACTGCTAAAGCTATCTGCATGATGTCCTCATAGGCCATCCCTCACCCTCAGTGGGAAGTGGCCAAGATGTTTGGAAATAGTGGCCCTGATTGAAGGAGAGGGGCTTTATGGTTGTCAGGCCTAGTGACAAAAGACACATAGAAAAAAAATGACAAACAAAAGTTTTATTGAGTGAAAAAGTTTAGCAGAAGGTTCAGTGGAGATGAATATGTGGCACTATAGATGATTGAAGTATGTGAGATTAAACAACAAAGATAGTGAGATCAATGTGCCCCCCTACAGACTTGCACAAGGTGACTTAGGTAAAATAGTTGTGAAAGGATGCTTTAAATACTGAGAGGAGTGTTAGGAATTTCTGCATTGAGTGGAATTCCTGACTGCTGATGCTATCTTCAAGAAAACTCATTTAGGATTTGACAGATAGAAAAGGGGAGCTAATCGTATCATGGAATCTCAATAGCTAGTGTAAGGAAATAAATAAAGGCTTGTTTGCAATAGCAAGCAGAATCAACTGTTCAGCAGATTCAAGACAATGGAGCTGAAAAGAAGAATTTCTGTTTTCTCTACAGTAAGTGTGTCAGAGGTGCTAAGGATTGTGCAATGATGAGCTATGTGTTCTGCTAGTGTGATACATTTGCAGGTTTTATGAAGGGTAATTTGCAGGGTGTGTGTATTTTGGGAATTGCCCGTAACACTAGGAAGTGCAGAGGTAACAAGATATGTTTTCAGAGTAGGACTGTGTGCTGGAAGGAAGACACCTTGTGATTCATATGCATGCTTAAGGCTCTGCAAGGATGTTAACTAACAGCAGAAAATAATATCCATGTAATTGTAAACAATTACTGGTGTGATGGAATTTCACCAAGGGTCAGTGATATTAATGATAGAGTAGTGAGCAAATATTCAAGAGGACATAATGGCTTACAAATTATTTTGAAAAGATTAATCTGTAAAACATGACTGGAAAACCAGGTAAAGACCTGGTTTAAATTTTCATATAAAGCCTTTACATTTTTTATGGTCCACTGCCTATGTTCAAGGAAGCCATCAGCATAAAGTGTAAATCTAACATAGTCTAAAACTATTTTTATATCACTTACCTCCCCAAATCCTATTAGTTAGTGCAACTCACAGTTGCTGCCAGCTATCCACAGTTGTGTGATGATTTGCACTGTGTACCATGTCTTCCAACCCTGCCTCTAACAATATACAACTGTTGTACAGTGTTCATACTTTGCAGTTCTTTAGTGTCTCTGGAATGCCATAGTCATATCAGCAAATTTAACCTCAGTTACTTTATTTACTTCATTCAGTCACATATACTTGCTCTGAGTTAGGTAGCATATCCTTCCATAAGACAATCCACATAGTTGACATTCTTTAACAGCACAGCCTGACAAATAGGTTCACAGGTTCATACTATTGAAGAACACATAATTAAATAATACCTGACTTGATAAATCAGAGTGAGATCTTTATTTCAGGCTTTATAGAGGAAGATTTATTAAACCACATATATGCAGGGGAGGCAGAATTACAATGCAGCATACTTTTATGTTACCACTTATCTTGAACAAGAGTGAAAAATGCAAATACAATTTATAATTAGCAAATGAGAAGGGAAAGATCACATTTACTTCATGTGAACATCTCAGGAAGCTTTACACCTGATATTGTCAGTTTCTCATTTCATTCTCACATATGGGTCCATATCTGATCCATCGGATCTGACTTGGTTGTTACTAAGCTCTTGGCAACCAAAAAGTTCTTGGATATCTCCCCTTACCCACAATGCATCTTTCCCTTTTACCTCAAATCTCATTTGCAGCTTTGCGAAGACTTGGTCCAATCAGCTAGCTCTTGGGGTATCAGGTCGTTTTATTAAACTATTTTCATCTATAGTCTGTTTTCTATATATTAATAATGTATTTAGTCTCTTCTTATCTCTCCCTTCTCATTAAGAACCCTTATTTTACAGTAAACAGTTTTAATTAGATTATCTTCATTTTTCTCTCTTATTCTCTTTCACTTTTCTGTTAGTAACCATCCTTTATATAGGTTACTTCTCTACCCTTTATCTTTAAAGGTATTTCCTTAACTACTATCATTAGTAGTCCTCCCTTTATTCCTATTTCCATATATTTCTGTTAAAACAAACAAAAAAACCCCTTTCCTCTCCTTTCTTCTCTGTTTTACCCCTAAGTGAGCATGTGTCTGTGTGAGTGGCTTCTCTGTCTGTATTCCTTGCATCATTGCAGAGAAAGAAAAACCTGCTAGATTTAAAAAATGCACAAAGTGCAGGCACAAGATTCCATTTGGTGACTCGCACTCCCTATGTGTTTACTGTCTCAGGCCCCTTCACTTTCAAGATGATTGTGCAATCTGCCACATTTTCAACCACTGAGCTTTGGCTGAAGGAAAAAATAAGCTCATCTTGTGAGGCATGTTACCTTCTGCTTTTGAGGAGGCTGTTTCTGGCAGTCAGGTAAAATCTGGATCATCCACAAAAATTAAATCAGCTCATTTGAGCCCAGCTTCTTCACTTTCCTCAATATCCACTGACAGAGGAAGGAAGAGGCCTTCCTCAGCTCTGATGGATCCTTCAGAGCCGAGAGCAAAAATGTGTGGAGTATGTGACTCAGTCAGAGCCTTCAGCACCAATCACAGCTGGGTTGAATCTGGCTTCTTTGGCTCCAATTCTATCTAGTAAGGATAGATCAGATCCATTGATGCTGGATCAGACAACAAGCTCTTCAAGCCTATTTTGACACTACCAAGGACTCGGCACTCCCCGACATTTGATCTGGTTCTATCGAGGGTACCATCTCCTTTCTTATCTAGACCAAGGTCCCCATCTGTGTCCTCTTCTCGTTCAATCAGGAGCCTTACTGAAGAAGATGTGGAATGGATGGTACAGAAGATTTTGTGGGTGCAGGGCATCACTAAGTCTCCCTCAGCCTTGACCCGCTTTTCCTCCTCCTCCAACTTCAGGGCAGGCTTCAGAGTTATCAGATCCAATATACCTGGTGCCTTTCAGCTTTGCTCTGAAGATGTCCTCTTCCTCAGATCAGACATTTGCTTGGAGCTCTTCAGCCTTTTTGGAGCTGGAGCCTCATGAACCTCAACTGTGCTAGACTCCCAGGTCTTTAGAGCAGTCGATGCACCTCAGGGCTTCAGTGAAGGTGAGCACAGCCCCAGCTTCAACCCCTGGCAAGCTGTCTTTTGGACTGGAGGAAATTCTATCCTGAAAGCATGGCTTATTGGAGCTGGACTCCTTGTCAATTCAGGAGCAGTCATAGTCTTTGGGGCTTTTGAGAGGGCTATAACTGCCACTGCAACTAGAATGTCACCTGTGGCCTTGGATCCACAATACTATCAATATTTATTATTTATTTATTTATTTATTGCAGTTGGTTTACCAGGATAGTCCATTGGGCCTTGAAGAACCTGTTTTCAATGGAGTCCTGGGGAGAAAAGCTCCAAACAGAAAATAGATATACATTAACATTTGATAGTAATTTTTAGATACATTGAACTAGCAAAACATAATGACAGCATGATGTAACAGTAAAAGCATTGGTACAATCAATTGAAGGAACAGAATACAAAAACATAAATGCAGTTTAATGAACACACATAGAAGGTGAATAAGGTAGATTATGGTATTTAAGGGCATTTAGTAGAGTTGGTTATGAGGGGTGGGAGCAAGAGCATTCCCACTGAGACGCTAGATGTAAGAAAAGTGATTTCTTGAAGGTAGAGTGGTTAGAGGTAATGCGGATGTTAGGTGGTAGAGAGTTCCAGAGGCAAGCGAGGCCGAAGGAAAGGAGGTTCTTGCCTGGGGGACGAGTGGGTTTGTGCACTTCTAGTAAATTTTGATTATTAGACCTTAGCACTCTATTTGGTAGGTGCATTTTAAGGGCAGAGGCAAGGGAGGGACACTTGGAGGGGTTTAGGATCAGCTTATGGGCTAAAGTTAGTTGAGTGTAAGTAAGATAGTTGGGAAGTTCTAACCATTTTAGTTTATGGAGGGAGAGACAATGGTGAGTGGAAGACCTTTGAGTGGTGGCGAATTTAGCAATTTTATTATAGCATGAAGAGAGCTGTTTTTTTAATGAGGACTGAAGGTTAGTAAGTAGTGGAGCACCATATAGAAGGGAGGGGATGAGAAAGGAAGTAGCTAGAGTGATTCTAGTGGTGGATGTAAGGTAGTCCTTTTGTCTATAGAGCATGCCAATTTTTGATGTGTTTTTTTGATGTTTTTTTGTAGGTGGGAATTGAATTTTAGTTGGTTGTCGATCTGAACTCCGAGTAGTTTGGTGTCTGATACTATTTCGAGAGGTAAGTTATTTTGACTGGTAATTAAGAATGAGTTCATGTTGGGGGGAGTGAGTTTGGAGGGGTAAATAACATTAATTTGGTTTTGGTGGCATTAAGAGCTAGATGATTACTAAGCATCCATTGCTCTGTGGAAGCAAAGGCGTCTTGAGTAAGTTTTTGTAGAGTGGGGATAGAAGAGGCAGAGCAGATGATAGTAGAATCATCAGCATATTGGATGATGCTGGAGAAAGGGATAGCTTTGTGGAAGTCATTAATGAAGATATTGAAGAGAAGAGGACCCAGTATAGAGCCTTGTGGAACTCCGGTAGGGGTGGTTAGAAAGGAGGAAGTTGCTTTTTTCCACTTTACCGCTTGATTTCTGTTGGAAAGATAGCTAGAGAACCAGTTCAAAGAGGAGGAGGATAGTTAGAGTTTGGAGAGTTTAGTTAAGAGCAGGGTGTGAGAGATAGTATCGAAGGCTTTAGAAAGATCAAGGAGTATGGTGGAAACGATTTGTCCTGAGTCACGGGCTTTATTGATGATTTCGAGGAAGGAGAGAAGGGCAGTCATGGTGCTGTGATTAGGTCTGAAACCGTGTTGTGTGGGGGTGATAAGATTGTTGTCAAGGAGATGAGGGAGGAGTTGGAGTTGTACACATTTTTCAAGGATTTTTGCAATGGGGGACAGGATGGCTATGGGACGGAAATTGGTAATGCTGTTATTGTTACCACCTTTGTGTAGTGGTATGATATATGCTTGTTTCCAGATTTGGGGAACTGAGCCTTCTTGAAGGGAGCGGTTAATTAAGATGCTGATGGGATAGGCAAGACTTTCTGCAGCGATGCTAAGAAAGTAAGATGGGATATTATCAGGAGCATTGGTACATGGTTTCAACTTCTGAAGGAGTTTCTTAATGGTAGCAGTAGGAATGGGATTTAAAGTGAAGAGAGTGCGGTTATGGGGTGTTGAATGTTGGGGTGGTATAGATGAGGATGGAATTTGTGTAGAAAGGGGTATAGTGGGATTAGTGGGTGAAGAGTAGGGTGTGGATGAAGAGATACTGGGGGTGGGTGTAGGGGTGTTAGATGAAGGGGAGGAAATAGAGAAAGAGGAGGTTAGTTTGGAAATAGAGTCAATAAAGAAGGAATTGAATTGGGTAGCTAAATCTAGTTCTGGAGCATTAGGATCTGGGTTTGGAGTATCTGGTTTACTGGGGTGGAGGAGGGTGGAGATTCCTTTCCAGAATTTTTGAGGGTTGTTTTTGTTTTGGTTTTGGAGAGTAGAGTAGTAATTTTGTCTATCAGAGGAGATGTGTTTCTTAACTTTATTGCGGAGCATTTTGTATTCGTTAAGGAGTGGGGTTGCCTTATGTTTTTGGTAGCGTGCCCATGCTTTGTCTCTTTGTCTCATGGTAGAAAGAGTAGTTTTAGATAGCCAAGGGGCTGTTTTAGTTTTTATTCTTTTAGTCCGTAGGGGAGCTTGAGAATCAAGTATTTTTAAGAATGTTGAGTTAAAATATGAGACAGCATTGTCTAGAGGTAGTGTTTTTAGACAGGTCCAATTTACTGCTTTTAGAGAGTTTGAAAAGGTTGTTGGGTTGAACTTTTTCGGTCACGGATAGTAATGATGTTGTGGGTCCGTTGAAGTATAGTGGGAAGTCGGTGTGTAAAGGTGGGTAGGTGATCACCTAGAGGGTCGGGAAGGATGCCGCTGTTGGTGAAATAGTGGGGATGAGAGACTAGAATCCAGTCCAATATACTCCCATTTAAGGGGTTTTGGCAGGGTGAGTGGGCAAGTTGACTAGTTGAGAGAAATTGTAGAGGTTGATATTGGTGGTGTTTGCAGGAGCCTGGATAAGGGCCCAGTTAATGTTTACATCACCAAGGATTATGGTTTCGTTACTAATGTTGCTGGAAAGCCAGCAGAGTATAAGTTCAAGTGTAGAGATATTGTCCCCTGGTGGGATATAGAGGGAAGCTATATATATGTGCTTGTGATTATTGATCTGTAAAAGAGTAAGGAGAAGTTCAGCGTTGTTAAATTGTGGGATAGGTTTGTTGTAGGATGTAATGACTAGGGAGGAGGAATATATGAGAGCTACTCCTCCGCCTTTTTTGAGAGGTCTATCCTTTCTTATGATGGAGTAGTTAGGGGGAATAATTTCAGAGTCCTTAATATGAGGCTTTAGCCAGGTTTCAGAGATACTCAAGATGTCAGGTTTATTGTGTATTAGCCAAGCATGAAGGTTTGGGACTTTGTTAATGATACTTTGTGGATTTAAGGAAGTGAATAATAAGGATTTAGTAGTGGTGGATATAGTGGCAGGGCCTGGGTTGGGATGGATGTCACCTGATAAGAGAGTACCAATTAGGTGGGGTATATAATAGTTTAGGTGGATAGATAGCAAGGTTGTGAGAGTGGGTATTGTAGTAAAATGGGTGGTTTTATTGGTAGTTATGGGAATGGATATTGCGTGATGGGAGATAAGTCTATATCGATAAAGAAGGAGGTTGTCTGATATACTATAATATGCATATACTCTGCATTTCACTTCTGACCAGCATGTTCCACAGGGACAGCAGGACCTCAGGCACCAGGCTACCTATCTGGGTACCCCTGCCTCTTCTGATACCTCCCCAGACTACCCACTGAGGAGGTCCCTAGGAAGAGACTTTACAAGAGGAAATATTTAGACTCCATGGAGGAGTCTGCCACAGAAGACATTGACTTCGATGAGGGAGAAGGATCCCCATGGGCACCTCCTGAGGATGTTTCCTTAGTGGAGATTCTGGAGATTCTGAAAAAGAGGGATGGCTGGCAGTCCAGTAATCCTTCACCTAAAGAGTCAGTGTACCTGGTAGTCTTTGTTTCCCACTCATCTACCTTCTGGGTGACTCCGCCCACCGATGAGCTCATAGGTTTGATCTCTTGGCGGGCGTGGGAGAGCCCAGATTCTATCAAACCTATCCCCTGGAGAACAAATAAAATAATCACCACTCCATCTGACAAGGCCTTCTGGATAAAATAGGTTGCAGTCGGTGCTATGGTCATGGCTGTGGTGACCAAGAAGGACCTTTCCAAGGAGAGTTCAAGTATCTATCCTCCTAATAAGGATTCAGTGTGATGGAAAGATGTGAGAAGTGAGTGCCTTGCGATCACTAAATTATCTTTCTCATTTCACCAGGTTACAAAGGGATCTGATCAAGGAGGTCTCAGATACCTTCAAAGGAGCAGTAGCTGAGGGAGCAAAAGAGAACGTAGATTCACAGTTAGAAGCCCTACATTCTGCAGCTAACTTTTCCATGAGGCTCATCACTTATGCAGCTGAAGGAATGAGTAGAGAGGCAGGTTCTGGCATTTCTATGAGGAGACATGCCTGGATGCACCTTTGTGATTTTGTGGAGCCTTTTACATTTTCAGTCATCCATGCACCATTTGACAGCACTTCTCTTTTTGGTCCTAAAGTTAAATATATGCTATCCAGGTGTGAGAAGGAAGGTAAAACTTTTTCTGTCATAGGCATACATTTCTCGGCTCCCCAGAGACCTTAGCCTAAGGGTCAAAGAGGGAACAGGAAAAATGTGGTTCAAGAAGTCTCAAGGGTCCTACCACACATGAAGAGCTTTCCCCCAGAGACAGAGGGGGCACAATAGTGGAAGATGCACCACCGCAGCACAGGAGGTTCACAGAACCAAGGGTCCCAGGAGTCTTTCTTCAGAAGCCCTTTCAGCAGTCCTGAAAGGAGGCCCTACAGTCCACCTCAGGAGGCAATTGGGGGTCAAAAATCCTTGCACTGGAGAGCCTGGCAAAAGATATCTTCAGACATGTGGGTACAGAGGATAATATCCTGCGGTGAGCAAATTCTCTTTTCTCAACAACCCCCTCCCAACAAGAGAACACCAGACATTCCACTCAGTCAAGGGGATCAGCCAGTCATTCAAATCCACAGTCTGCTTCAAAAGAGAGACATCCAAGAGGTCCCCAAGATCAGAGAGGATTACTCAAGGTTCTTTTTGGTTCAACAAATGCATAGCAGTGGTTGTGGCTCACCTGAGAAGACAAGGATTCAGGGTGTTTCCTTATTTAGATGGCTGGCTCATATCTGCTCTGACCAGGCATCTACTTATCTGCACAAGAGTCTCTGTACTTTAAATCTGTTCCAATCTAGGCATAATCATAATTACCAAAAATCTCATCTGGAACCTACTGAAACACTAGAGTTCATAGGAGCAGTACTAGATACTAGGATTGAGATTTCAGCTGAGTGGTCAAGCCAAAACCTCCAGCACTCTCTCTGTCCAACCAGTGCTTCGTGTCCCTGCCCAAGTAGTTAAAACAACACACACACACACACACACACACACACACACACACACACACACACACACACACACACACATGGAAAAGGTTGGCACAGGTTTAATAGCTATGCCCCCTTCTGCCCAGACTATAAGGTAGTTATCACTACCACCAAACACTATTATTAGCTACTCTAGGCCCTTAACAAATGGTGTCAATCCTACTGTGTAATGTTATTATTAATCCAAATGGTAGTTTTGACCAAGTGCCAGGCTATTAGGAGTGGCCTGTACAGTGTCATCAAATATATATGCAAGTACTCTAAGAGCCTAAACAAACCAGCCATGAAGATAGGTTTAAATATATTTAATAATAAATAATAAAAGAACAAGACAATACTCAGAAAACAAACACAGTTATTTCAGAGTTCAAAATCACAGGTAATATTTTAAAACAACATTGCAGGACAGTCTCAAATAAATACAGAAAACATCTAAACTAATCTTTACTACATTCCTACTATGTAAAAAAGAAATGACTGTACCCTTTACTTACTATTAGCAAGGCAAGTGCAGATGTTGATGAGTGGATGTTCTTACTAGGCCCAAGACAAAATACAAAATGCACAGTATCTCTCTGAGAGAGTTCTTGAATTAAAATATCATATATTACTGCTGGGTTAGCTTAGATGACATCACTTTTTGCCACCTGACTTCATTTCCAAACTAAACCCCTTTTGTCAGAGACTAACAGAACTGAGCAGTTGTCTGTGAGAATACATAGCCTTCAGATGTTTGCACCTGCTAGAGGACATAAAACAATAAAACACTCACAAAACAATGCAGAAGGCACCCTAGTTCTAGACATCCTGTCTCCTTGCTGCAGTCAAACTAACTTTTATAGTGCAATTGTAAAACACTTTAATTTCAGCTTATTTTCTTGAAGTTTTGCAAGTTAACTCTGCATGTTCCAATTTCTACTATTAAAACATACATTTGCACAGGTATATAGTTTCTATACATTTCTGTTCTTTTTCAATAGGGTACACTGTGGACACATCCTTGAAGCTCAATACTGCACAAACTCTGTTCAAAACACACTTCTGTACCAATAGTTTAATATACACATAAAATAATTCACTTACGTTTTTAAGACAAGCACATGAATCATGTTGATATTCACAAATTACATGCTTATTTACAAAATTCCAGACAGCTGAGCTGGTAGTGTCTCCTTTTGTTACATTTCTATATAAATCATATTAATATTCTCAAATGACTTACAATTATTTACAAAATTCCAGCTGGCTGGGCTTGGAGCATTTCAGTTTGTCACACTGTACATAGGTCTAGGGCTACAACTGGATATCACATTTAAATATCACAAAATTTTACAAAATAAAAATTCCTGTGCAGTTTTATCACCAATGCAGTGGTTTATCAAAATTTCCTGGGTGACAGGTGTTGGAATCAATGGAGGCCCATGACATTCAGTTGAAAAATAAGTATCAAAGATAAGTCATACGTGTTTTCTACCTGTTGTCTTCTTTTCAGGAAAATGTTGAATTCTGGTGGCAAACATGTAAAAGGATGGACATAGTACTGATAGTTTCAAATAACATCACTATCATCAAAATGCCATTTTTACATTTCTTTGAGGTGATAGGGGTAAATGCTTGATCCTTAGTTTCTGTAATCATAATTCAGCAGGTCCTTTATTAAAATCTTGTATGTATCTATGTGGGCAGGCCAACATAAAATGCAACAATTTGGAATGTGAGCAGAATTTAGTTTGTTGTAATGACTAGACATATACTTAGGTCATTGATAGCAAGAATTAGATACCACAGGAAAATATGATTTCATCATGAAAGAGAAACAAGTCTTAAACAAAAAGGAATGTATATCTGAGCTGTGTGGGCTTCATGACATTTTTATAAGTATTTCAGCTTAGCTTCTCAATAAAAGTTAAAAGTCCCCCAAAACAGGGTGCTACTTAACTTGTTTGATGTCCTGTTTATACAACAGAGGAATGGGGATGATGAAGGCAGTGGAACTGCAATTTCACATTTGGTACTTTGAATATATTATGTGCATTTAGTTTTCCATACTGATTGTAGAAGTGAATGCACTGATCTAAATTAATAGAGCTTCCATAACACATTTTTTAGCTGCAAGGGTATGCTTTAGCCCAACAAATAAACATATAAACTAAAACAAAAACAATTAAATATTGATGATATTTAAGAAACATTATAAACCCCACATTGCATGTTTTAGCTATTCAGAAGTATGTTCCTGCTTTTTCATTAAGGCACAAAAAAAATTGCTATCAAGACCTGGATTAGCCAAAAGATTAGAATGCACTGACACTTGCTTTTGTAAATATAGTGACTCATTTACATTGCAATAAAGAAATTATACTTAAATGGTAGGCTTTAAGTAAGGAAGTAGATTTATCATTACACATATTTTTGACAACATTTCTATACTTGCTCAAGCAGGGCTTGAACCCGTAACTTACATATTTTAGTTTAGTTAAAGGATTTGCTCAAAATTATACAGTAGCTAGCAATAACTGAGATGCAATGAATCAAACTTCACACTTTAAAGTAGAGGAAATAATTCATTAACAGTTTGAAAACCTTATTTTTATATTAACTACTTATTAAATTCTATTTTTTATATAATTGCTAATAACACATTCCTGAACTCATGTTGAAACATTTGAATGTAAATCTGTGATTTTTTGCAATGTTTAGTATATATATATATATATATATATATATATATATATATATATATATATATATAGTATGAGAAAAATGCACACAGACAACATAACTTGGCTACAATCACAATATACAATTTAGCAGCAACAGTCCTAGTACATTAGAAAAGCACTGTGATTTAACACTACATATTACCTACCATCCTTTCTAAATATGTACTTATTTTTAAAGTAAAAACTAAATAAAAATGGTGTCAATTGTTAGTTGACTAATTTAAATGACAGGTGTCAATCATTGTCAAATTATATCCCTACATTATTTTTTTAGAAAATAAAAGTAACAGCCATAGAATAAAGTGTTTGTTTAATTTTTTTATATCTATTATTTGCTCTGCAAAAATAAAATGCCTATGAAAATCATCAATTCTGAAACCCAGTTATGAGCTAAGATATTAATAGCATGGATCTTATTTAAGGTTTTATTTTTATTTTTTTTTATTTACATTTGTTAACCGGGTAGTGTCCGACTGGGCAAGTAGCCCATTTTCAGTGGAGACTCAGGGAGAAAAGCTCCAGGCAAATTAGCCATAGTTATGAAAACAATTAAAAAGAAAACAGTAGCTAATAAAGCAGAGATACAACAGTGCAGTAGTTAAAAAAGTCACATATTTTATTTATGTCATATACTAAAATTTGCAATGATATAATAATGAAGTAATAGATACAATCAATGTTTCATTTACCTGATATATTTAAATCATTTTTTAAAAATATTTAGCAAAAAAGTCATTACAAACAAGGGCAACATTAATAAACCTTTTTTAAAGTTATATGGTGCAACACCATTTTTAACATTCCATCTAACCAAAGTCCTTAACAAGGAATATTTAGCAGAAATCATAATGACCCATGACAATCAGTTATTTAAAAAAGTTATGCAGTGACTAAGCAATTAAGCTCCAAACTTGGAAAAATAGATAGGGAGAAAAGGAAAATGGATTAAAAAAAAAAAATGTGTGTTTAGATTTTATAAGCAGCATGCTCACTTTCATTTGTTGCTTGTTTCTGACAAAAGATAACAGGTACTGATTCCAATTTATGACATTTGGCTGCAGTTTTGAGAGCTTTTGCAAGAAATGGAAATAGCATACGTATTCCACTAGACTGTAACCACTTGTGTTTTGCTAAAAAAACAACCATAAACTTTGCTTTGTCCATTTTAACATTATTTTTAAAGTCTGCTTTACTGGACATTTTTTTTGTATCCTCAGAGTCTTATTATATAATTAAGTCAGTTAGTCTGTGATAGTTACCTTTTTACTTTAAAAAGTATTTCTCTTATGTAAAAGTATCCCTGAGTGTTTGCTAATTTTAAAGGGTGTGGAAGGCAGTCAGAAGAATGTCATTGTTTTCTGATTTTTTTTTTTTGTTTAATCTGACCAGTATAATATTATCTTACAATACCCTACAAAGACATTTTATTGTAATCAAAGGTACTGTTCTGCAGAGCCTCTGATACTTTTTAATAGTCAAATTCCATTTAAGCAAATGCAAAAAAAGCAATTCTGACCATAATTTATGAACATAAAGTCTGTCCCCCTACACTTTTATATTCAACACACACACACACACACACACACACACACACACACACACACACACACACACACACACTGAGATCTCAGTTACTTGAATAGGTCTATTTGCGTAACACATTAATAAAATCTTGTAGCTCACTTAGCTGCATCTGGTCAGCTAACAAATTTAAAAAAATCCTTCTTATTGAAATTAACTAGTATCTGCCAAGTAATATATTTTTCCCTTAAGTGAGGTCTACTCCACTTTAATTTTTAAATAATGGAGTCTGCTCAATATACAAGTATCTGCATCTTTTTTTACCTTGTTTAAAATCCTGTTTTTGCTCCTTTTTAATCCTTTTTTAAACATATTTATTGTATTTTTTGTCTATATAGTTTCTCATTCCTATGCACACAGAATTTCTGAGAAATAGAAGTCAAAAATTTACTTTTATTGTAGTCTCATTCTTAAGATGACCCTGTGCAGAAAAATAAAAATAATTTATCTGAGTCAGAACACTTTTTGATAAGAATATATTAATTTAACCATACTTTACTAAATAAATGAGCCAGAGCTCCTTTTTAAGACTTTACATAGTAAATGTATGCCACATATGTGCAAAGGAAAAATATTTCAGAATTTGAGGGCTTCAAGTGTAGTAGCCTCATGAAGGTTTATGAGAAAACATCAAATTTCAAATAACACCCTCAACCTCAAAGTTATCACAGAAGGTAGCTTCACAAAGACGTTCTATGCCCACATACATACATGTATAGGTATGGCAGCCCCAACTAGATCTAAATATAAAGGGAAATTTAAAAACAAATCATGCTGGTGTCCACAAACATAAATAAACTCTATCATAAAAGAAAAAAAATCATCTATAGAACAAATCAAAATTCCCTAATATGAGAAATATATCTTACTAAAGCAGCCTGTGAACTTAGGTTTGCATCTGATAATAAGGATGATTAGAAATCCTTTTTCAGCTATGTTATGAAATTAAGAAATGATACCCAATGCTTCTCTGAGCTAATTCAGAATAGAAACACATAATCTTGGGTCTCCAGGAATCAGAGAGTTTCATTAATAGCAGAATTTGTGATCTAAACATTCAACTACAGACAAATAATATACAGTGGAGAGAGAGATGTATCCTACAGCACTGCCCACCCCAGAACTGACTGCCCTTACAGATGAAGTAGTATGATATATCATCATCCTTCGAGCAGGAGCTGCATGACTGGATGGGTATTCACATACCAGGCTTGAATGGCCTAGTCCTCACTGATACAAGAGATGCAGTCTAAGGGTGGGTACAGGCAGAGCATAATGGCTGCAAGACCCTGTTTCCTAGAATGCTCTATGTTTCCTGTAATGAGTACCTCGGGTGAGTGATGTCATAGGAGAGAATGAGGCTGGCAAACCATTTTAGGATGCAGCTTCCTTTTTATGTGTGCTGAAATGATCCATGTGAGGAAAAAGGAGATGAGTTCTTAGACAAATCTCTCTGTCAACCAATTCATATATAGGTATTTTCACCTGTGGTCATAAAAGAATCAAAACATAAGAAGAAGTAGCAAAAATGCTCCCCTTCAAAGGCAATAAGCTGGCTAAACTGAGAAATACTTCAGGTAGATGTTGCTTCTTATATCCAAGAGAAACCATTCAGGAGGTTCAGGCTTCCTAAAAGAATGTGCCCTGGGAGATTTGTGTTGAAAGGCATGCGCCTTTTGGATGTGCTGAAAGGAATACTTATCCTTGTTGGCCTAGAAATGCATGAGCTGTCCCTAGAAATGCTTGAGTGGTCGAAGTCTGACCTGGCCCTGTTTAATCTGCTGCAACCATTGATCTCAACATGAGTAGTGAAAGGAAAGTGAATAATTTAACTGTGTTCTACTTTGCCTTCCTTCTTCTGATTTTCTTAACATTAATCAGAGGGTAACTAGTTTTTCACAGTGACTATGAATTATTTCTGCTAATGGTTGTAGCATAATGATGGGAGAATGACGGGGATGGACAGAAGGGACTGTCCAATGAAGAACACAATGATAGCAGTAATGAATGCCCAATGGGGTTTAATGCTGCATTTCAAAAATCATGAATGAATATGTCCAGCTCTTTAATCTGTAACAGCTGGGTCTGGCTAATATAATTGTCATGTATTAGGCAAAGATTTTAATTTTGTGCTGGGCAGTTAGTATTACTACTTAATATGGACTACCAGGCAATCATGATAACAGCAAAAATCTGACATATATACTTTTGGAAGACCAGACTCTGAACAACAGACAATGGTTGCTATAATGATGAGACAATTTTCTTCATGTCACAGGGGTGGGAGGTTGGCGTGATGGTTAAGGTGGTTACCTTACAGGCACAAGATGCAGGGTTTGATTCTCATAGGGGGTAATTGGCTAGACTTAAAGTGGCCCACAAGGGCAGCTAGTGTAGTACTAATATATGAACCTATGAACAAATCTCAGGCAGTCACAGCTAATTAGGTGGTCATATTGGCTAATTAAAATACCCATTGTATATCTGTCTCTAGTATTCTTTGGACCTGCATGTCTACTTATGATTGTCTCATACAATATTTGTCACATAAACTAAAGATGCAAACTGTGGTCCAAGACCAACATCTAATGAATATAAACAGTCAGCATTGACTATTGTAAAATGCTCTTGTATGAGATTAACTATAAATGTGAATGTCTAGCCATGGATTTTGATTAAAATATGCTTTTCTGATGAACTTATAATCTATGCATGCCTCATCCTCTATAGAAATACCATTTATTCTGTAATCATTGTTAATATAATACCTTACCAAAGAAACTAAAAAAAAAAAAAATTACAGAAAGGAACAAAGCCTGGTATACTTGGAGGGCCACTAAAACCCCAGCAGCTAAGGTACAATTCCAACAGCTCAGTAATGAGACAAAAAGATCAGTCCTCCTAGATAAAAAAAACTATTTAATTGAGCTACAAAACAAGCACCAAAACAATCCCAAGAAATTCTGGGCAGGAATTAACAACATACTCCACCCTGCCCGGCCCTCCCACCCTTCTCCTACCTCCTCAAATGAAATTACAAATATACCAGATGCATTTAATAAATACTTCATTTAAACCATTTCCAACCTTGTTCAAAAACAGCCTACTACTACCACTAATCACCCACAGCCTGTAGAGAAACCTAAAACTACTTTCCAATCGCAACCCATCCCAACTAACTATGTCAAAAAGTTGCTACTTAAACTCAAACCTACCTCACTAGCTGCTGATGGACTACCTGCTGAATTCCTTCAGCTGGCTGCCTTCCCCATATCCATCCTACTAAATAGAACAATCTTAGAAACCTCAAGCCCACCCATCTGGAAAACCTCCTATATTATCCCCCTCTATAAAGGCAGAACCTCCACCGATCTCACCAACTATTGCCCCATAGCCATTTCTGGCCCCACCGGCCAAAATACTTGAGAAATGCATCCACCATCAACTCATGCCATACCTACTTAATAAACAATTCCTCTCTTCTACCCAACACAGATTTAGGCCAGCTCATAGCACTACCACTGCCCTACTTTCCTTCAGAAACCTCATCAATCAAAACAAACACATAGGCAAACTATCCTCTGCCATATTTCTGGACCTATTCAAGGCCTTTGATATGGTCAATCATCCCAAAATGATTCATGCTCTTACTGACCTCAGCCTAAGCAACCAAACCCTGGCTCGGTTTGACAACTACTTACTTACAAGAAAGACAACAAGCAGTACGGTGGGACAATAACTTATCATCACTGCTTCCCATCACCACCATTGTCCCACAAGGATCCATATTAGGTCCCCTCCTATTCGCCATTTTTTACCAACAATTTTCACACTATCTGTCAGAATGCAGCAGTAATACAGTACGCTGATGACTTTACATTTGTCTGTTCAGCCAATGACCCTCAGACACTTCTCTCTATAACCCAAAAAGCATTCCATAGCACAGAAAACTGGTTTCTTAGCAAACACCTAATTCTAAACCCCTCCAAAAAACAAACTATTACTTTTCTCACCTAACAAATCTCCCACCACACATATTCCATTTAACGTAGTCTCCAGGTTTGGCACCATCATCTACCCAGGCACTTACACCAAACTGCTAGGAATTACCATCGGTAATAACCTCACATTTGATCATCATACAAACCAAACCATTAAAAATGTCCACAAATAACTTGGTAGTCTATATAAAAATAAACCCTTCCTAACACAACCTGCTAGGAAAACAATTGCTCAGACTCACCTTCTCTCTACACTAGTCTATTCCTTGCTCATTCTCACCAACCTACCCAAAACCAAAATTAATAAACTCAACACTTGCTACAATCAAATTACAAAATTTGTGACAGGTTCCTCCTATCGTGCCCACCACTGCCTATCCTTAAAATGACTTGACTGGCTTGAATTCCCTAATCTCCTGAACTGTCATAAACTATCCTTTGCCCACAAACTCCTATTATTAACAGACAAAACCCCATCTCTGGCTAATCTGGTAGTTCCCCAAGCTAATACCAGGCAATTATGCACTAGCAATAAAAAATTAATTAAGATCACAAAAACCAGTAATGCAGCAGGGGAACCCCTCTTTTACAACTACATTGGCAAAATCTGGAACTCCCTACCCGCCTCTATTACCTCAGTTGTCTCAAAGGCCACATTTAAAAGACTCCTGAAGGAACACCTAAAGCACTCATGGATCTGCACATGTTCCCCACCTGGCTAACCCCCCCCCCCCATCCTTCCCCTTCCCACTACTACTGCCTCATCTCCAACTAAGACAGCCATTTACCTTACCTGTATGCACTCTATACAATACTCTCAAATCCAAATCTCACTTGTCTTAAACTGACATATGTCACCCTCATTCTGTATATGTTAATTTCAACCAAAACATGTATAATATGTTACTTCTGTGTTAAAGACAATTACTTTCTATGAATTTAACACCTTTGTATTCACCGCAATGATTGTCTGAATGTTACTGTGGAGTTTCTCTCTCTCTCTGTAATGATTGTATGAATTTTACTGTGGAGTTTTTCTCCCTGGGCCTCTGCTGAAAATGGACATGCATCCAGTTGGATATTCCCGGTCAACAAATGTAAAATAAATAAAATAAAATAATAATAATAAAAGAAGAAGAAGAAATTGGCAACCAGGAAGGCCCTCTGGGCACAGTCTCTTTTCAGGGGTGACCCAGGATTGATGTCTGATTAAATGACTTGATCAAGATCACATAATAGGCAACTGAGGACTGAGGAAATCAAACACTGTACCACAGGAACTACAACTCCCAGCCTCAAACTTCTATGCTAACAGCCAGATACTAACTCAAAGTATGAAGAATACAAATATATACAAATCATATGATTTTTGGAATGTAACAACTTAAGAAAAAAATCTTCAGTCTAAGCTAAGGGTAATTTAGTACCTATATAGCATGAAATACATTTCTCCCTTTTTTTTTTGCTTTCCTGGGCCATGTATAGCATTTTGTTTCTTTCTTTCTCGTCTCTTGTTATGGGTTGTTTTGTTCTGCTTGATATGCCGTTTCCCATTGTTAGATTAAACCTCCCCAGTCAACCGCAGATTAATACTCTGATAATGATGACATGTTATGTAGAATGTGTGCATGAAACATTAAACAGCATTGAGCAGGATGCATTTACACTTTTCTGCCATAAGACAGGATTCAGACTAGTGAGTGGCACACCAAATGGACCTTTAGGCTGGAGCACACTATTTGTAGTAGTATTTAAAAACTCTCATACAGGCAAATTGTGCAACATGTGATGCAATATAAACGTCTCTCTATGAAGAAGTGAAGGCCTTAACCATTATGCCAAGGCTTGCTTCACAAATGCTTCCTCCTCTTTGCATAGCAGTGGATAGTTGCAAACCATTGGACTCTGGATTATGGATTCAACATGCTTCCTCTGTGTCACTCTGTTGTTCCTGTGGTACAGTTAACAATTAGCATTTTGAAGAACAATAGTACTTTGATTTGTTACCCATTACAGCACTTAATGTGGCTGACAATGGTATGAACTATGCTATATATATTATATGGCCAAGCATGCTGATCTTGAGTCAATGTCTCTTTTCTGTAACCTTCTTTCCCCATACGTGCATGATGTTTCTATATCAAATACTTTCCCCCAATATAGACATTGTTGGATGCTTCATAACTCTACATTATGAAACTGTGTACTTCAGGTTTCCTTTCCAAATGCATTATACCCACTCGGGTACATCTCAATGTATCTGCTAATAGAGTGCTGCACTGCCTGCCATGATACCACTGTGCACTGTGTTAACTCTGCTGATGATGATAGAAAGACTAGCTCTTCAGCTGTACACAGCATTTCATTTTTGGGAGTGGGCATTACCTGTTGCTTTGTACTGTGGAATGTAATTTAGATATGGTGACTCATCTGTGTGCATCATAAAGGATTGCTGGATATCCTCTTTCATGTACATCTCATCATTTCCTGATACTCTCCTCATGATGCCATTACTAAGTTACATTTCTCAGCATTAATGCACTGTACACAGGAAAGGCAGGGTCGGTGCCAGGGGCATAGCACAGGTATTAATCTGGAGGGCATACCACAGTACTCACCAGGGCCACAGTACAGCTAAATATGCACACACTCTCACAGCTACTTGTGGAAGTGAATGTATATGCATGCACACTGCTTTCTACATATGTTCAATGATACGCTTAGGAATTAGCTTGCATTTTATGCACAACAGAGTTATCCAACCCTAGTGAGATTATAAGGGAGTGAACCATCATGCAGACAGTGGGCTTTTTGTGAAGATAGTATCTCTTAAATGTATTGAGTAATACAAAGGACAAGTCAGGGTTCAGGAACCACTGTTGAGCCTTGTGAATCATGCACCAGCACATACACAATCATGACATTTATATTCTGGTAGAACAGTAAGGTTTCTTCAGATCTACAAACTTGTCGGATGTTCAAAGTTCAAACCTTGTTTCTGAATTGGGCATATATATTTTTAATGCCTTGCCTTCTAAATGGCATTTGTGAAAAGAACACAAATTCTTTGTATCTCACCCATAAAATAACTGCCAGAAATGTAGCAACAGGAAGACAATGTACTGTATTTTATAACTTTTATTGTTTAAGTTATTTTTCTCCTATTTTTGCTGCAAGTACATAGTCCATCTCCCATTTGTGAACAGGCCTTCAACCAAGGTCCTCTGTTGTACTGTTGTTACTTATATGGGAATTCTGAAGTGAAAGTGTACCTTCCAAATAAACACAGAAAGTCCTACTACAGTATATGATGCTGGCAATGCCTTAAACTCGTCATTCAGCAAGAAGTGACATTCAGCATCAGTTCTAGTTAGAAAGTATTTTAATTCTGCAATCTGCTAACCAGTCAGAAATAATATTCAGCATCATTTTCTCAGCTAGGAAGAAATTGTTAGTAACAGCCTTTGCAGCCAGCATTGGTGAGCAAGGGATGTTTGCAAATGTAATACTTACCCCCTCCCCCCCACACACAGTCTGGGATGAGAAAATGCAAGGGTATCTAGGCCTTGCAGGCCCACCACTTCTCAAGCTCAGAATTTTTTTTCACTTTACATTTCTTTCTAGATTCATATTGACTCCTCAAATGTAATTTCAAAGAGAGTCTTTCATGTGAAATAAAAGCACTGAAAACCATTTCCAGTGAATCTAAGAGTTTTCTGGTAGGTGCAGTCTCACCTACCAGCATTTCACGGGGACACCCCAAACCCTCAAACTTATGTATCAATTGTGTTCATATAACATTAGGGAAAAATGACGGTTATTTATTGCTGAAAGTGGTTTCAGGCAATTTTACTTTGCACAAATGGTACTTGTTAAAATTGCCTTCATAAAACTGTCAGGGTCTCCCTACCTTTCACAGGTATCTCACTGACTATTCTCCCAAGTTATATCACACTGTTTGTTAATGTCAGATGAAATTCTCTGTCACATTTCTAGGAATCTCTTTGCAGGATTCATTGTCTTCCATGAAAATCATGAAACATTTTGATCTGTTAACATTTTAGTGACTATCTACTTTTCAAATTAAATAATATTACTGTGTTTGTGTGTGAAATCCAAGTTTATAGTCATTATCTCCTGTTGTATTCAGTCAATGTTCTTACTTATTCAGTCTGCCTGTACTAATGGCCTAGTACAAAATGCAAGTAGAAACTCAATGGACATCCTTTTGTTCTACTTCTACTAATGCAAAAGTATCACCCACATACCGATTTACTGTAAAGTATGCTACTGGTCTCTTATAGAGTCTAACAAAAAGTCTGATGATTTATCACGGAACACAAATTCTCTTGGTATAGGTGCACTACTTCAGTGAATGTCTTTCCTGTGTCTAAATTTAGTAACTGCGCATGCTTTATGGTAAGTAACACAAACACAGTAGAAGCAACTGTTTTACGTACTGCTCTGTCAGCCTGCCCTTTAAGTAACTACATCTGTTATGATTCTATTTTCCATGCTTTGATATTATGACATATTTTGAAACTGAAATTTAACACTGGCAGAATTTTCTATAAAGGGCATACTTGTGTATCCTTCCTTCCTTATCTTTGGAGTAACCATAGTAATAAGCTAAAACCAACAGAGGACCATTTTACTTTTGGTGTTATTTTGCAAGCAATTAAATGCTTTATTTAATTGTAGTGTTATTTTTTTTCTTTAACTTGCTATTAAAAACTCTTAGAAAGTCTTCAGTGCAAGGTTTCACATCTGTGAGGAAAAAAATGTTTCCTCCTGTTGCTGTCAGTGTATTGTAGGTTTTTGTTAATGAGATATGTGGGAGACCTAGGGACACTTACCTGTGAAAGATGGAGAAGGTGTGTACAACTGCACAGTCTACTGCAAAGTCAGTATTTTTTACATAATCAGAAAGCTCAATAAAATGCCTTAGTTTTCCTGTATGTTTTTTTCTTTTACTATTCTTAACTTATCATCCATAAAATGTAATAATGTACAAACTGCAAGAAAAACTCAACTAAGCCTGAGTTTTCACTGTGTGATACCTTAAACCTCCTTGGCTGTATTTTTCTAGCAGTTTTTACTGAATGTCTTTTCTATGTGACCTTTTTACCCTTTGGATTAAAATGCATGTATCTTGAAAAGAATAATTCAGATCTATGGGAAATTCACAAAACCAGGAAGATCACATTCTGTTTCATTAAATTGTTAGCTGTTCTTATTCCATGTCGGTAACATTTAGATGCACAAAACAACATATCTGACTTGTATATACAGTAAAAAAAAAAAAAACAGAAACTTTCAGTCCCTCACTTGCATTCCATCCAAAACAAAACAAACCGCAATAGATGACAAACACCGAATGGCAAAATTTCACAAATTATAGTAATAACTTATTTATTTATTTATTTATTTAACATTTGTTGACTGGGAATGTCCGACTAGGTTCCACAGAGCCTGTTTTCAGCGGAGGCCCGGGGAGAAATGCTCCAGATGCATGTCTTTGGAATGTGGGAGGAAACCGGAGTACCCGGAGGAAACCCACGCGAACACAGGGAGAACATGCAAACTCCACACAGAAGGCACCCCAGCTGAGAATCGAACCGGAGGACCTCTTGCTGTGAGGCAACAACGTTAACCGCTGCACCACTTAGCTACTATTTGCCATTACTGACATTAAGTATGCATAGTAGATCATCAAGGATTCAACTAACTGCAGTGAGTAAATAACACTTTCCTTAATCAGTGAATAGAAAAACTTTTCCAAGAACAGTAATACATGTGTAAACAGGCCAATCATGCCTTAAACCCACATTGGGCAAACTGTAAGTGCCAAGTTCACTCTACTCTTTGGGTTGCCTATCTGTCTGGCTTGAAGACATGAACAGAAATATAGCCGGGGCAGAAAGAATTATATGAGACTGCTTTGAATAACCATGGTTATCCTTGTCATAAGGGTTCTAGTGATTCTGATGAAGCTAATGTTTTTAAATATTCTATACCATGTTTTCACAAACACAATATGATAAGTCACTACCCTTGTTTCACTTAGTTTTTTGCACCTTTACTCTTTCTGGAATCAAAAGCCAAAAGTTCTTGTTTGTTTGCCCTCTGTTAGTCTATAATCATTTTAAAGGATACCCTGTAGACCTAAAAAAATATTTGAAGGCTGATCCAGAATACATGAAATTGCATGTCCTATTATTTATTTATTTATTCACCTTATTAACTTATTTACATTAACATCCTCTGCAGCTACATTCCTCCAGGTAATAACTCACCTGTAATAGAAGAAATTCTACAATGGGCTGCAACCATCCTGCCCCAAGAAACTAGCATACTAGGCGATCTAAACCTAGACTGGTCTACATGTAACTCCAACAATCCCTCAATCCATATCAACTTATTTGGTTTCTCACAATTAATCCAGGAACCCACCAAAATTGACAAAAAGACCAAAAAACAATCTATTCTCGACTGGACTTCAGTTAATTTCCCCAAAGAAAACTATCATGTGGGCTGCCTACCTGACGAACTAAGCGACCACTGCCCCACATTCCTACTTCAAAAACAGGTAAACGTACCCAAACCTATACAGTATAAGGAAATTAGAAATGAGCACAAGGTTAATCCACAAATTCTTAATAGAATACTACAAGAATGTAACTGACACCCTCTGCAGACTCTAGCACTAGACCAGGCAGTCGACTATTTCAATAGTACATTTATAAATGTTCTAAATACAGTCGTTCCCATTAGGAAACATAGAATCAAAGTTAACTATACCCCTTGGTTAAATAGGACCACTAACGCCTTACTAATAAACAGAGACAATGCCTGGAAGAATTGGAAAATGAACAATACCAGCCAAAATAGACAACTATACCAACAACTGCTTAATCAGGCCAAAAAACAAATAAAATTGGATAAACAAAACTATTTCCTTCATATCTAAAACAAACATTCCAAAAATCCACAGAAATTCTGGCAGGCTATCAGTTACCTTCTAAAACCTGGTAAAACTACTACCCCTGCCCCAAACACCAATGATAACAATGACAGCATAGCTTCTCAATTTAATCACCACTTTACAGAATCTATTATCACATTATCTACTCAACTAACTAACAATAATCCTACACTTACACCAACTATAGATAACAATACCTCACCTTACTTACACTCTCACCTGTACCAACCTCTATGGTAAAACCTAATCTTAAAACTAAAACCTACCACCCTCACAGCAGATGGTCTACCAACTAATTTCTTAAAATTAGCTACAGAGTCCTTAGCCTACCCTGTCTCAGTTCTCATTATCCGCTCAATATAAGAAGCCCAAATCCCCAAATTGTGGAAAATATCATACATTATTCCTCTTCACAAAGGCGGCAACTCCTATGATCTATCAAACTACCACCCCATTGCTATCCTATCCCCCCTTTCCAAGCTCCTAGAGAAATGTATTCACATTCAAGTGATACACTTCCTAATCTCACGCAATCTCCTCTCACCCACACAGCATGGCTTCCACTCAAATCATAGTACAACTACTGCTCTTCTGCCCTTTACCAATCAGATTAACCAACTGAGAAACAACAATCCCTTTGTATCAGCCATATTCCTAGATTTATCTAAGGCATTTGACATGGTCTGTCACAACCTGCTTCTAGACACCCTAACCACAAGGTCCTTTGCCCCCTCCGCTACTTCCTGGTTCAAAAACTATCTCTTTGATAGACAACAGGCAGTCAAATGGCAAGGTGTACTATCACCTTTACTACCAACTACTATTGGCGTTCCACAAGGATCAATACTGGGCCCTCTACTATTCACAATTTTCACCAATAAACTATATACCTCCACCCTGCATGCATCACTCATACAGTACGCAGATGAATCCACCTTAATCTGCTCTGCCCCATCCATAGCCACCCTTCAAAAACTTACCCAAGAATCCTTCTGTTCCATCAATAAATGGATTACTGACATCCAACTTATTCTAAACCCTAACAAGACCAAACTACTTCTCGTTACCCCCAAAAAACACAGGACCACACCCACCTCCTTCACTATCACCTCCAAAATGGCACAAAAATCTCCCCATTACCCCACACTAAGCTCCTAGGTGTACAAATTGATAAGGATCTTCACTTTGATGTCCATATCTCTCAAACCATAAAAAAAAAACATAAAAAGTTAGGTACTCTATACAAGCACAAACAGTTCTTATCAGATCAAGCACAAATCACCCTAGCCCAAACACACCTACTGTCTACCCTAATGTATGCTTCCCCAATCCTAACCAACATCAGGAAAACAGATATGGACAAACTAGAAGCATGTTACAATAAAATTGCAAAATTCGCAAATAACTCCACATTTAGAAACCATCACTGTCTTGCCATAAAAGAGCTACAGTGGTTAGAATTCCCACAGTTAATTAGCTACCACCAACTAGTGCTCATCTACAACACACTAAATAATCCCCACAAAGCCCCAGCCTTAAATCAACTACTAAACCAATACGTAGCAAACCGTCCCCTGAGGTCATCAAGCAAAACCCTACTCTGTGTGTCCAGAGATAACAATACTGCAGGGAAAGCTCTCTTCTCCTATACCATCACTAAGAAATGGAATAGCCTCCCCCAAAATATCTCCACAGCTCCTTCCATATCACTATTCAAACAGTCACTCAAGGCACACCTCACACAGTCCTAGCTATGTCCTTGCATCACTTAGATATCCTCCTCTTCTCCCCACTCTCACTATCCCCTTTTACACCTCACACAGTCCTGGCTATGTCCTTGCATCACTTAGATATTCTCTTCTTCTCCCCACTCTCACTGTCCCCTTTTACACCTCACACAGTCCTGGCTATGCCCTTGCATCACTTAGATATTCTCTTCTTCTCCCCACTCTCACTGTCCCCTTTTACACCTCACACAGTCCTGGCTATGTCCTTGCATCACTTGGATATTCTCCTCTTCTCCCCACTCTCACTATCCCCTTTTACACCTCACACAGCCCTGGCTATGTCCTTGCATCACTTAGATATTCTCCTCTTCTCCCCACTCTCACTATCCCCTTTTCTTCACTCACTTTTATCCCTACAATATTGTACTAAAAACACTCTAATGCAAGAACTTCTACACATAACCATTATGTATTCTGCATATTATGTTCTTGTGAGATATCTCCTTCATTGCATAAGTTGATAGTGAGCATTTTTCTCTCCCAAACACTCCCACCCAAAGCTAACTATGAGTAAACCATGCTAGCATTAGCTTGCATAGAACAGACTACTGTATATACCTGTATGACTGCATTGTATCATATATACTTTGTTATATATCTTTATTGTATTGTATTGCATTGCATTACATTGTATTATATGTACTTTTTTTCTATATATCAACCATTGTACTTGTTAGATGTGGAGCTTTTCTCCCCGGGCCTCCGCTGTAAATGGACCTCGCTCCAGTCGAACATTCTCGGTAAGCAAATGTAAATAAATAAATAGATAATTTACATCTAGGAAATTAATATAAATATCTCAAAAAATTCTGGTTTACTTTTGCAGTGCCATATTTTATGAGACAACTGTATTTAGCATGCCATAATAAGCACAAACAAAACTTTTAATTATTTTTATTTATTCATCTTTTGATAGGGCTAGTCCCACTAAGCTATTGGTTCTTTTAAAGGAGACCCAAGATTGTATTTGTAATACTGGGAGAAATTAGGCAAGGCTATTGAAAAACTCCCCTAATCTTTCCAATAGAAGAAATTAAATCTTTTATATCCACATGAGCTACCACCAACTCAGGCTGATGATACCTTGGTTTAATGTCTCATTCAAGGATGACTCTCCCTTATTCCTGCACTGCAATGTCAGCAATCCAGTCACCTGGCGTGGGAATAAAACCAACAGCCTTTTGGTCTTTCAGCACCAAAAGTGCGTATGCTGCTTGCTGATCCACTGTCAATGACTTAACTTACATTTTAATTCAACCAATGTCCTATTTAATTTATGCTTTATACATACTATTGCCATTTTTTTTTCATTTTCCTGGAAGCACCTGAAAATGAAAAAAAAATGAAATTTTATCTTGGCTATCGAATAAAAAATTGTCACATATTACAGTAACAATCTTTCTGAAGATTGCTTTAAAGTCCGTATCTTTTATAGTTCTAAGCAGGTGATATCAGAATTTTTAAACTTATTTTTCAATGGAAGTATAGGTGTCTCATGTAGATGTGTGACTTCAAGTAAGTTTGGAGATAACATTGTTTTCCACAGTTTTATATTTTTTAGTAAGTAAAGAAAAAGTTGACCCAAGGTAGCATTTTATATATCTTTTGTGGCCAAAAAATATCCCTGATGTCTAGCTTAAGTCTACAGAGAAATTTATTTATATATGATTTGAAGAAAAAAATGCTACTTTCATATAATCAGAAGAAAAAAATCTCTTTCATCTCTTTATGGTATAAATAAACTTGGCAAATCATCACTGTAAGTCAGAAACACCGAGTTGAAGATACACATTGTATAAAAGTGGGCTTACTTATATAACACACACACACACACACACACACACACACACACACACACACACACACACACACACGTGTGTGTGTGTATATTCGCACACACATATATTGAGTTGTTATTCACTGCACTAAATCTGCTGCTCACTTTTCTAAGATAAGGTGCAGGGTTAGGGTTGGGGCAAGGTTAGAAGGCATTACTAGGGTGGTGCAAGAGTGACACTACCACTAATTAAGCTTAGTATGCCTGAATTTCTTGTGAGGTTTTGGGAGATCAGATTGGAAAGGAAGCAGTTTGTTTTCTTTTGCAATCTTGTTGTTTTTTTTTTTTTGTCATTATGATGTTTTTCAAAATGCCATCCTTACTCACTTGGGTTTCAATGTTTGTGCATTTAGAGAAATCAACATGCACTTACATACACACCGACGCACACACACACATATATATATATATATGTATATATATTACATACAGACACATATGTATATATGTACACAGTAAACCATCTCCCTGGTGTAATAAAAATAATTGTATTCTCCTGTGTAGATGGAAAAGCAAAATAAACTATTTTCAGTTATATAAACTTCATCAGTATGTAAACAAATAAACACTTATTTTTACGCAACATCACAAACCATGTGATAAATGAACACCAATGGCATACAATCCAGTTATACAAAAGAAAAGCAGTATAGCATGAAAATGGGTATTCCTTCGAAATATTAACCAAGCCTGACCTTACTTAGCTTCCAAACGTGGGCGCCTTCAGAGTAAAATGGCCATTCACTTATTTTATTATTCATACAAAGTACAGGCATTTATTGAGACCATGTAAATACAAAACCCTCTCCTTATTACCTAAAAAAGTTTCTACAGCATACCCCCTTACATGATAGGTTTTTATTTCATCTATGCCTATGAATCTAAACTTAGCTGTAGGATAAACCTTCTTATACTTATTTCCCTGTATTTCACTTAAATGGGCATTAACACATTTTTTAAACATTCTTTTAGTTTATCCAACATAAAACAAGTGCCACATGTATATTATACAAGATAAACAATAGATTTACTTGCATATCTTATATGCTGTCTGATATCAAATGTTTGAATTATCTGTAGAAAAAGACTGAGATTCAAAAAATATGTTTACATAAAGAGCAATGTCCACAGGGACTGCATCATCCAGTTTGTTGCATCAGAGGTTTATCCATTTTTTTCACCATATTTAAATCCAGATAAACACTGTGCAGTTCTCATGCCTCTCCTGTTACTAAATGTATAGCAATCAGGCAGATATTTACTCAGAAGTGGATTACTGACAAGCACCGCCAAAATGTTGTTAATAATTTGTTTAATGTGGAAACTGTTCTATCAGTAGTGGTAAATCTAATTACAACTGTCTTTCTCCTTGTTTTTCTAATATTGTAGGACCTTTGTTCTGCACCATCAATCAGCCAATGTCTGTGTTTCATCAAGCACTATTTTGTTATAACCTCTATGAATTTATCCATGTCCTAAATCACTAACTGACACAGTATATGCCTCTTTACTATTATTAATGTGTTTTATCCATGGATACTGTGAGTTAGGAATATTCTTAAAAGTGTGTGTGTATGGGGGGGGGGGGCAGATAGTATTGCCCAAACTAGACTTCATACAGAAGGGCTTTCTGCGCAGTTCTGTATGTAATATTTCACAAAATTCTAATGTTCATTCTGATTACCCTTCCAAATAAATCTTACAACATCAAAGTAGGACTGCCATGTATCTATATGTTGAAAAAATGTTGCTTTTAGTTTGATAAATGTAAAGAAGCTCAAAATAGCCCACACAGAAGTCAGCATTTTCTGGTGCAAAAGCCACATCTGTGGCAGTACCTCTCAACTGTAAAAAAAACATTCCCCATCAAAAAATATATATATATATATATATATAAATATTTATCAGGAAATGTGTGTGTGGGGGTTGCAGATGACAACTGGTGTCCTTATAGAAGAGCTTTCTGTACAGTTCTTTATGCAGTGTTCTAGCTACCATTTTTGTAATCATGACATCAAGAAAATCTATAGTAAATAACTATGCCTTTACTACAAACTGGATTCCAGTGGTGTTACCATTCAAATATTTCACAAAATTGTAAAGTTCATTCTGACTACCCTTCTAAATAAACCACACATCACCAGGGTAACACTACCACATATCTATATGCTGAAAGAATTGTTCTTTAGTGCCATTAATATAAAGAACCTCAAAATACCCCTTAAAGAGGGCAACATATTGTGGAGCAATATGTTATATTAAAATGTGCTTCTTTCTCTCGTGGTCTTGGTGTTCTTCTTGTTCTCATGTTTTGTTGGTTCGAGGCACCTGTAGGAGGTAATTCAGTGGTTCTTAAGTTAAATTGACAGACAACAAGTACTCAGTTCCCATTCCAATAGAAATTCCTTTATTGGTAAAAGACCACTGCTTGAACGACTGAGTTACCGTGGTTTCATCAGGGCTTTTTATTGCAGTTTTAGTAGGTGGACTCTAGGTAGGACACTCCCATTGCATCGCAGAGGTGCATACGGGAAGGGTTAAGTTTTATTGAAAAGCCGATGATGTAATGGTGGACCTGACCTTGTGTGCTTGGGGGTGGATTCAATGAGGACATTGACGTGCTTTTGCATAGGTTTACCAAAATACTACTTTGAAACATTTTAAAGTATTTAAAAAAAAATAATCCAAACTTATTTCCATTTTATATCATGCTAGACCATTCTTCTGGTGGTTTTTAACCACTGTACTTAAATTTAAATCTCAAATATCAAGTATTTCTGTATAAAATTCAGGTATAATTAAACCTTTCAAAGTATCAATAGTCAAATTGTTAAAAGTCATCAAGAAGATGGAATCTTATGTATTACAAAAGTTAGCATAGACTGGGGAAGGAGTGTGGTATCTAAGTACTGTGGCGCTTTCGTTCAGTCTTCATCAGATCTGCCAGGAAATAATATATATGCTGGTTTAATGTTAATCTTATCAGCATGAATCCTTGGGTTGATTTGGGTTTGTGGGTATAAGAGCCCACTTAAAATTAAATGCAAGTGCTTAAAACATAAAATTAAATATATGAGGGATTCCCTGTTATAGTGTGGAGAGTCCAAATGCTGGTTTAATTGATATTTGTGGGAGAGGATTGTCTAAAACAAATCTAAAACCTTTTTTGCTGTCTGAATGCAGAGTGGAATGTATCTCTAAATATCATGGTTCTAATTGCTTTATTCAGGGTGTCCCCATTTTAAAAAGCCTGGTATCACTGACCTGAAGTCTAAATGAGTTGGTGCCTGAATTAACAGGGGCTAACACCATACTAATAAAGATACCTGGGACCAGCTGTCCCTAGTGTTTGAGCTTGACCACTTAGGAGAAGGTTGGGATGTCTGAGGGTATGTCTCGGGAGAGTCTGCCAAAACCTGAAAAAGAAAATCATCCGTGGGGGAATCGAAGAGGAGATGAGCAGAAAAAATGTTAACTATAAAACTATTTAGTCTCTACGTTTATGGCCCTAGTAGGCTGTGAGGTTAATAAGGTTGTGGTTCGTGAAGTTGTGCTGGAGTATCAACCATGTGGCCCTGTGGGTGTGCATCCCTGAGTTTCAGGGGACTAAAAAAATTGGTGTGTTATCTTAGGACTGCCATGTTCAAATCAGATGGGATAATAACTTAGGATAAAACTCAATATTTTGAAAAGTTAGATTTTATGTTGTCAGTCTTCATGTAATCCTTGACCGAGGGCTTGGTTCCAAGCCTTGTAACCAACTCAGCCATTTACTTCAGCTCGCGCCTTCCAAACTAGAGCTAGGCTCTACCCATAATGCTGCTCTCTAAATTACCTCAGATCTCATTTGCCACTTCATGTGTCAGACGAGTCCAACCTCTCTTCAGCTTTGGCAGTTTTTTCACGTAAGTTTTCTCTTCTAAATATCCTTAATTTATTCTTTATCATTCTGATTAAATAACAATAACAATTATTCTGATACAAAAAGAGATAATCCTGGAGACAGAATATTTGATACAGTTATAGTAATTGATAGTAGTAAAATTTTGAAAAGAGTAAAGTTTAGCAGGAATATAATAATGGAATTGATGAAGGTTACCTGGGAGTCGCACATGAGCAGGACCAAGTGTCCATTTGGAACTGTCATAGTTATGTTGTGAAGTATCTAAGTTTAGCTATTTTTCTGATAGCAGATGGGGTGGAATTTCACAGTCTGACAATGTAGTTGGAGTAAAAGGCAATGCCTGTGGAATTATTCTGTTTACTAATTGTCAGAAGCATTTTATCAGCTGACCTAAACATTGGATTGATGTGCAGTGATGTAGGAGGTATTTTAGAGTCAGGTAGTTGTCAGGTTTGTATAAGAGACTATGAGTCATGACTAATTGAAATATGGTAAGGTAGTGATTAAGTTCTAACCAATTTAATTGCATTAGAACCAAGCAGTTGTGGGAATGACAGTGCTGGTTAGTGGCAAATTAAGCCACTTGTTATAGCATCGTATTAGGACTGATAACTAGGTAGAGTGTAAATTCACAGATAAGGCAGCTGCAAAACAGTGGGGAATTACATAGGCTGAGTTGATGGTGATAGCTTTTCTGGCCTGGTCAGTGATGAAAGGTTTGACTCTGTAAAGGGCACCTAAATTATGATGTGTCTCCTTTACAGGATTCACCTCTGAACAAAACCTAAAATTCTAAGAGTTTAGTATGGCTAACTCATTATATGTTCTGTATGTTGGTTTGATTGGTGAAGGTTAAAGAGAAACTTATTTTTTGATCTGATGTATGTTTAGGAGTAAACAGTATCAAATAGGACTTTTCTGATTGAGGAGAAGTTGCAAATTAATTAGCCGGGATTTAACTGATGTGAGGGCTTCTTGAGTGATGTGCTGTATATTATCTAAGTTTTTTTAGATGATATGACAGTGGAGTCATCCGTGTATTGGATTATGATGGATTCCTTGGATGCTGATGGCAGGTCGCTTACAAAAAAGTTGAAAAGAATTGGTCCATAGATAGAGCCTTGTGGGACTCGAGTGGTTACTGGGAGGAAAGGAGAGAAATTGTTTTGCCATTTGACTGCTTATTGCCTGTCTGAGAGGTACCTGGAGAGCCAGGAGATGGAAAATGGAGATAATCCTACAGAAGATGATCTGTTTATTATCTTTGGATGTGACACTGTGTGGAAGATATTACAGAAGTCGAGAAATACTGTTGAGACAAGGTTGCTTTGTTTCTGCCTTCATTTACATTTCAGATGAAGCTAAGTAGAGCTGTGCTAGTATTGAGATGGCGATGGAAACCATGTGCGAGGGAGATTGTAAGTTATTGTTGATGATGAAAGGATGTGGCTAGTAAGGATGCATCTTTTGATAATGGTGGGAAAATAGCTATGGGTCTGTAGTTAAATGGATCTGTAGAATTGTCTCCTCTATGTAGAGGAAGAATGTTAAATTTTTCCACAAAGTAGGCACACTGCTTTCTTTAAAAGAGTGGTTTATCAACACCGAATCAGGTAAGGCCAAGGCATCTGTTGCTACTTAAAGGCATTCAGCTGGTAATTTGTCTGCGGCTGAAGTAGTGTGCTTTAGCCTGGAAACAAGTTTTTTTTTTTTTTTTTTTTTGAGGTAGGTATTGGTTGGAGGGAGTGTGTGTGTGCTGGATGAGTTGCTACTCGGGTTGTTGTGTTACCTAAGGAGGGTGAATTGTTTGTGAGGCAGTTCACTGTTTCTATAAAGTTTGTTAGCTAAGCTGATGGTGTCATCAGTTAAAGATGGGCTACGTTCAGTTCACACTGGCCAAGATTAAGATAAAGATTTCTGAGATATTTGAATTACTGAAGGTTTTCTACTCATCTGTTTTGCTTCCATCTATGCCATGCCTTGTCCCTTTCTATCACAAGCTGTTTAGTTTCTTTGGTTCATAGGTTCATAGGTTGGTACTAGGCTATCAGCCCTAGAGCCTATACAAGCCTAGCCATAACAATTCCCTGGCTATTTCTTCCAACATTATTTACTTTCCTGGACCCCTGTCTAGCAGGGCGACTGACGTGATCGTGAAACAGGGAGCTGTATTATCTTTAACCCTTTTGGTTCTGAGTGGGCAAGCTCTTTTAGTTTGTTTAGGAATATTCTGTTGGATGTTTCTGCAGCTTTAACTAGTTGCAGTACTAGCAGAACTTTCCAGTTTTGTGATGTAAGATTTGTTATAAAAGCCTCTTTAGCGAAAGAGGAGAGGTTTCAAACTAAACAGTGGCACTGCTGTTTATGTGGGTATGCTTACCTATCAGGTTCCAGTCTGGCATGGAGTCCTTTTTGTTGGGCTTGTTATATCCAGTGAGGTGTAGAGAAGTTGGGTGAAACCATATAGGTTAACTTTTATTGTTTGAGTCTGTGTTTAAGATTTGCCAGTCTTTGTTCAAGTCACCCAGTATGACGGTTCTCTGATGGATGTTGGAAGAGACCAAGTGAATAATTCTTCAGTTAAGTTTATATTACCACTGGCAGTATATAGATTCCTATGATAACTATAGTTTTGTTAAAGTTAAGTTTGAGAGGAGAAAGCAGTATTTCAGTATTGTGAAAATGGGGGAGGTTATGTGGTGAAGGGTCAGATTTAAGTTGTTTCTATACATTATGACTACCCCTCCACCATTTTGGATTCTTTCTAGCCTTAAGATATAGTACCCTAATGGTAGAATTTCATCATCCTTTATGTCTGGTTTTAACCATCTTCTGTGGATATTAACATATCAGATAAATGATGGCTTAGCCATGCATCCAGTTAGGATACCTTGTAGGTTAACAGTGTACAGATGTAGGCCAGAAGGCTTGGGTTTATCTGTGTTATTGTTGATTGGCTGTTTTACAGGAGAGGGGCCATTGTTTAGGAATAAATTGTAAGTACCTGGGTTTTGGTGAATGTCTCTTTGTTCCAAGAATAATATATCATTATGATAACCAGCAGTGCAGTAGTGCATTTTTTTTATTTTTGTTTTTATATTCTTTCTTATTTTGGGGTAGATAGTGGGATGCTTGATCTTATATAAATGTGGTTACTGGAATGAAAGGGGTAGCTTCAATGTGGAAAGGCAGTGACTACTATTGTATGTGGTGTGTAGAAGGGCGTGGGATTGCAGAATAATGTAGAGTGACTGTTAGTAAGATGTGAGAAAAGCAAGGAGGCTTTGTGTTTATAAGGCTGGTATTAGTAAGACCACTGTGCAACAGATAGTGATACCAATGGGGTATAATGGATAACTGTAGGTGCAGAAGATAATACTAGTGAGATATGTGAGATTTAGGGAGGTAGAAATTTGTGTAGGTGAAAAAGGTACAAAGGTGAGAAATTTGTATAGGTTTTTGTTAAGTATCAGTATTGTTAGTGGTATTATGGATAGAATAGTCATAGATATGCATTGGGGGGTGGGGAAAGAATACATGGGTAGAGAAACTGATCGGAGAGAGAGAGAAACCTTAAGGGCATTGCTAAGAGACAAATAAACTGGAAAGGAATGTATTAGTAGGAGGCATTTAGAATGTGTTAGTTGTGGATGTGGACATTGTGTCAAACATATTATATGATTGGTAGAGAGGTAATTGAGGGTGAAGAATGCTATATTGAAATGTAGAGGAAGCTGGGGTAGGAATTGATGGTAGGGTAAGGGGGACAAAATGACCCCAAGGATAGCAAGGATGAACAGAGTAGGTTTTCTCCAGCAGAAATAGCTTTGCTTGTAGCAAAATAAAGACTGTTTTCACTTAAAGGTAATCACTACAATCTGTATATGAAAACAGTGTTTTTAGGCTAGCACATTGCCATCCAGTTTGTTACCTTATGGGGATATTTATTTTTGCTGAAAATAGAAACCAAATTATTTAATCAGTTAGGATATACAAGTGGTTTATCTCAATTTATTCTGTTCCATTAAGGAGCATGCCAAGAAAACAAATCATGCAGTAGTTTGAAAAATTTCCTTTATTTACATATTGTTAACAGATTTAAGAAGATGAGGTACAAACACTTTCTTATGTTAGAGATTTACTGTAGTTTTGTTGTTTGGTAGGCTGGAAAGACAGATAGCTTCCTTCTGAGAGTCCAAAAAACATTCGGGCTAATGTAATAGTGAGAGTCGGTCAGGGATGTTAAACTGGCTGAAAGCACTGAAAACATACTAGAAAACATACTAGAGCTAAAGATGGAGGTGTCTCAATCTACTTTAGCAGAAAATACAATTCTAGATTGGTTAAATAAGATGATGCTCTAGAGTTCACTCATGTCCAAGTCTCAGTAGACAAGATTCTATACCATGTACTGCCCAGCTACAGGTCACCCTGTATGACCCATGAAGCTCATAACTCTTACCTAGACCTACTACAGGTGTTCATCATCCAACCAAATACCCTATTCATGGGAGACTTTAACTACCCATGCATAGACAGGGAAATGTACACTGCATTTAACTCACAGGCACAACATTTTCTGGACTTTATCAGCGCTAACACCCCTGATCAGATAGTGCACTTTCCAACCAGATAAACATACTGGACCAAGTACTCACAAACATAAGAAGTGTTACAACCCTCCATCATGTCCTCAGTGGTGAAGTCAGACCACAAAGCTGTCTCCCTCGAAATAAAAATCAACCTGGAAAACACAACTAAACCTGTAACAGGTAGGAACTATACTAAAGCAAACTACATCCTATTAAGTGAAAATTTGCCAGAATTCACAGCTCTCCAAAAACCTGAGAACACAGCTACCTATGCAGAATTATTTACAGAAACCCTGTACAGACATGTAAATAGTTGTACTGCAGCTGCTGAAGGAAGCCCAGGTTTAACACCAAAAACAAACCACACTAGTGGAATTATTACCTTAGCAGGATATATAACAAAAGAAAAAAGTCATGGTCAGAATTAGAAAAAGTAACCCTCATAGAGACAAGAGCTCTCTGATTCAACTAAACAAGAAACAAGAAGTCTAACAAAGTCCAACAAGGCCAATTATGAAGTCAGGATAGCCTCCCAACATAAGGACAATCACAAGGCTTTATTTAGCTATGTCAGGAATCTTAAAGGCAAAATTCAGCAGTGTGCATAACTGCTGATAAATAGCACAGCTTTCATTGACCAGAGTGACATAACAAATGTAATGGCTGAAAAATTCAGCTCTAACTTCACCTCCCCTCTCCCCTCCACCCCCACAGAATCTCTTCTATCATATGCCCCCTAACTTTCAACAGGATACATGTCCTGGAGGTATTTGCTAAGGCCAAACACTGCTTCAATGAACCCAGACAATAGCCTTGGTTTCCGCCTAAATAGCATAAATCATGACCTGGCAGGAACACTTGATGCACTTTTCAACTACAGCCTCAAAACAAGTTACATGCTAGATGAATGGAGGGCCTCAACAGTCATCCCTCTTCATAAGGTTGGACCATCACCTAACCCCGGGAATTACAAACCCATCAGTCTAACAAGTCTAATATGCAAAGCCATGAAATGAATTATCATGGAAATGATCAACCAGGACTTTGGATACCTACAGACATTCCAGTTTGGTTTTAAGGGAACATCTTGCATACTTCACATGATAGACGTCTTTGAAAGAGCCACCATGGCAATGGATGAGGGAAAACAATGCATACCACGTACCTTGACCTGACTAAGGTGATCAATACAACACTTCACTCAGGTATTGTTGACAAAGTCTCAGAACTAGGATAAATCCCTAAATAAGTCAATGGATTGTCCAGTGGCTCACAGATAGGACCCAAGAAGTTAGGATTAGTGAGAACACCTCAACCATGAGAATGGTCATCAGTGAAGTACCCCACGGGTCTGTGTTGGGCCCACTCCTGTTTGGCATCTACTTCCTGGAAGTCAAGGCTAATGTCAAATGCCTCTGGCTCACCAAGTTCAAGATGAATGTAAATTGGGAGTTATCATAGATTCCTCCAACACCAACATCTTACAAGAGGATCTATCACAAATGACTGGTAAAAAAGCCATGTATTAAAACTTAAGGCAAAGAAATGCATTGTAGTGCCCTTTAAGAAGGTATGTAGCTAAGCTAATTACTTCATCGATAAAACATCTGTAAGAGTCAACCCGATAGTTAGGGATCTGGGAGAATATGTAAACAGTAATCTGGTGTCCGACCAACACATAGTCAAGATAGTAAGAAAATCATTCTATGCCGTCCAACTCATAAGCAGGGGTATGGCATTCAGGTCCAAGGAACTAATAGTATCACTCTACTCAGCCCTTATCAGACCCATCATTTAGTAAACGCCCCCTTTGGCATGTTCCTAAACAGACACTTGCAACAGTCAGAACACCCTCCAACGGTTTCTCACTAGGAGAATCCAGGATCTGAATAACCTGTCCTGTGCAGATCACTTTAAGGTGCTATCTCTGTACCCAGTCTCCTACAGCTTCCTGAGAGGCGATCTATGCCTAGTGTATAAGGCATCCTTGGATCCAGCTCTGATGGATCTCTTGCACATCTGCAAGATAAGCAACACTAGAAACAGTACATCCAAGGACCTGAACATTGTCTGCAACATAAACAGAACCTGCTGGAGTTACCAGTATCTGTCTCAAAGGATCCCCATACTATGGAATGAACTCTCCATCTATGTGAAGCAGAGTTTATGCCTGATCCTGTTCAAAAGAAACCTTGATCATTGGATGGGAAATCACAGAATCACCCCCAAACTAGCTCCCATGTCTCTGATGTACAGAGGTCGACAGCAACTAAATTAATCCCCAACTAGCATACCCCCCACATAACCCTTAGCTACTTCTTTACAAACATACCCCACCACATATGCATCCAAAGAACTCTGGGAAAGTACTGGATTGGGTTGCACAACTAGGCTTGTAAAGACCCCGGTGGTCATTAGCCTAGTATGAACCTATGAAATAAATGAGCTTTAAGTACAATTTAAATAATTGTTTGCATTGAACTATAGCAGCTAAAGATATTTCAGCTTATAATGCCTTAGGTACAGTTTGCACACCCAAATGCTGTAGCAACTCTTGAGCTGATTATAAGCTGAAAAGTCTACAGGGGGTAAAGCTTTACTCTGTGGAAGCTACTGTTTCCAGTCAATGAGGGTATTGAAATACAACCTCACTTATGGTGCTACTAGCCAGAGGCTATAAATATGCTGAGACCTTCCACACACCAGAGGCTGAACATGGACAGAATCCTTTTTTAGCTTTCTTAGCTTATGAAGAGGCCAGGAGGGCAGCGATAGTGCTATTGATGAACAGGGATAGGAATGGACCAAAATTCTGATGCAGATTGGTACAGTCTAATTAGTAGGAATATTTAAAATAACTACTATGAGTAGAAGTTACCTTACTGCTTGCATTAAAAAATGTATATTATTCCAGGGTTGGGGGATTAGGCGAAGATAAAGGATTGAAGGGGAAAAAAAAGGTCAGACCACAATTTCAGCTAGCCTACTTTGTTACAGAAATTCTGTTGCTTTCATGCTTCTAACTCAGCATGTGAAAATAAAGTTAGAAGAGATTTTTTTAGCAAAAAGGTTAAAGAGGAGAAAAACAAAGAAGAAAGTCCTCTTTTAGAACAGTAAAAAACAAGCCTGAAGCTGAAGTTTGAATCTATTTCCACAGCTGTAACGGCACCTTATCAGGGGATCCAACCACTGGCTCAATGGTAATTTGTAAGTCCTTTGGAATCACAACACAAGAAGCAAAGAATACTAGTACTTCCAAAAGAGGAAGGAGAAATAAAACATACAGGTGCACTCAGACCAAAATACCTGATAAACAGAAATGGTAAACTACTAGTAAATATCCTGGCAAGGAGAATAGAATAACAGCTCTCCAAATAACACAAGAAAAATAAGTTTTGTTTGGGAAAGGGACTGTATCATCTAACAGCTGGTGGGAGATGCTCAACTTTATGGAGAGGCAAGAAGAGACAAAGAACCAGCAAGGGGGAACAAAACAATCTGATATGAAAAAGGCCTATGACTCATTAAACTAGGAATTTATGACAGCATGCATGAATGAGGATGGGTGGCATATTTTGAAACTGGATAAAAGCAATATATAGGCATTTATCAACAGCAATAAGGGTCATTGGGGAATACATAGACACCAAAGCCCGAAAGGAATGAGGCAAGGACATCCGGTGTCACCAGTCCTATTTGTTCCAAGAATTAAAGTACTGGCAAGGGGAGTAATGGCAACACTGAAAGAGGAAGAACTAGAAGGAGAGGGAAATGCCAAATACCTCTGTGTCTTTTTTCTGTTTCTTGCAAATGACTGCATCATTAAAACAGAGAACATAAAGTGAGCAACAATTATAGTTATGTAGGGAGTCAAGACAGTCAACTAGGAAGCGGGCTTAGAATGTAACCTAAAGAAAACAATGCTGATTAGGAAGGGAGCAAGGGGAAACAACGCTAGATGCAGGGATTCCAGAGAGAGCAGTAGCACAGTATCTAAGGTTGGACATTTGAGAATCAAGATCATCCAGAGAAAATGTGATAAATTAATCTAGGAAGGAGAAAAGGACAAGGATTAGTGGTGGGAAACCCACAGAAAGCTGAAAGAAAGGTGGCTGGGGAGTGCTAAACTTCAAGAGGTGCACAAAAGCATATACCATTAACTAGTCATTAAAGGAAACAGAAAGACAGGCATGAGTTTGGTTGTATAGGAGGAGTAAACAAGGAATAAAGTGCAGGAAGGAATGTGAGAGTCTAGGACAGATTCATCCTCATGCTGAACCAAAAAAAGCTGAATGGGTATTACAGGACATAATGAAGCTTGATGGTGGGAGTTTGGAGAGGGACCAATACGGCAAAGAAAGATGTGAAGAGGGGAAAAAGAATCATAACTGAGACAGGATGGAATAAACTGGGGCAAATCCTTCTTGTGAATTAAAAAAGGCAAGTAACAGTGAATAAAGTAGAGGAATGGGATGGAATTTGGGAACAACTAAAGGGGATGGTAAAGAAAAAGTGCTGAGAAAAATAGGGGCAGGAATTAGAGAACAGGTGGCAAGGAAGTAGTGAATTAATCTATAAAGTCATTGGTCAGGAAAGGGAGAGAGAGGAAGGGGAGAAACCAAAGAAATGCTGTGAAAATATATGAGTGGAAAGATACAGATGAAGAGAAGGAAGATGTGCAGGAGTTTGGAAAAGGGTTCAGAGCTCATAACCAGTAAATGAGATATCCTATCTTTAAAAAAAAATGAACATGAAGATTTAACACCAATTAAAAAGAAACATGCAGGTCATGGAAGTGATAATAAGTGCTAAAGATATGGTGTAAAAAAGGAGGAATAATGCATGTTCTGGGAATGTCAATGGGCAGAAAAGCATGGGAAGGGGAGAGAGATCAAGGAATGGGAAAACACATGGGGATGAAAGTTCCAAAACAGCTGGGAGATATGACTATTAGGGCTGGACACAAACCAGGACGGCACAGAAAGGAACATAGGAAAACAAATATTACTGTCGGGAGGTGGAGTTAAATCTGCAATAGAAAGCAACAGGAGAGGGGAAACAACCAAACAGATATAGAAACCCAGAATCAATAATGTTAATACCCTATGAAAAATAATAAAGGAGGTGAAACAGAAATGGTAAAGAAAACATCCTAAAGGAATGGCAACAGATGGGGGAAAGGTACAAAATGAGGATCTCCACTGACATATGACCAAGGTCAAACATTGGAGGGTATAAGGGGACATCAAAGGGACCAATGCAACAATAAAGGGGAAGGAGGAGAACTACACAACCTGGAATCAAGGAAGACACTAAACAAGAGATCAGTAAGGAGGAAAGTGAGATGAGGAAGGTAGCATGGAGAATGAAGGGATAGGGCAGCCGCAGGGAGTCTGCAGTTGTAGAGTAACTAGGACAATAAAATATGGGAAAAAAACAGATGATCAGAAGGTGTTATGTCTGGAGCTTTTTCTTTTTTCTATTTTTCCTTTTTATCTGTGTGTGTTTCTCTCTCTCTTTGGTGTATCTGTTCATGTATATGTGTGTAATCAGACAGAATTAGATGATATTCTTAAGACCTATTGCTAACAAAATTGATTGTTAGGATACAATTGAATTGATGGCACTTACAGAATTAATAAAAAGTGATTAAAATGATACAGAAAAAGTCTGTCCATTAGTGACGAATAAGTTAATATGCTCTCTGTCACTGTTGCTACTTTAGATAATCAACAACCACCCACAGCCCATACTAATTAGTTTAAAGTCTGACTTCCATATGGTACTGCAGTAGTTAGCCCATACTAATTAGTTTAAAGTCTGACTGCCATATGGTACTGCAGTAGTTAGCCCATACTAATTAGTTTAAAGTCTGACTTCCATATGGTACTGCAGTAGTTAGCCCATACTAATTAGTTTAAAGTCTGACTTCCATATGGTACTGCAGTAGTTAGCCCATACTAATTAGTTTAAAGTCTGACTTCCATATGGTACTGCAGTAGTTAGCCCATACTAATTAGTTTAAAGTCTGACTTCCATATGGTACTGCAGTAGTTAGCCCATACTAATTAGTTTAAAGTCTGACTTCCATATGGTACTGCAGTAGTTAGCCCATACTAATTAAAGTCTGACTTCCATATGGTACTGCAGTAGTTAGCCCATACTAATAAACTGAACTTAAACAATGTAATTGGTCACCATTAAAATATCTTCCACTCAATGAAGCCGTAGAATACTTTAACACTACGTTCCTAACAATCCTGAATAATCACGTCCCATCACGCTCGGTTAGAAATAAAACTAAACCAGCACCTTGGCTCACCAATAATACTAGGCAAAAAATCCTTCTTAGAAATAAATCCTGGGCAAAATGGTGTGCTACTAAAAGTCCTTCAGATCACCAAACCTTTAAATATCATGGAAATAATACCAAAAAAGCCATTCTATCAGACAAAAAGAACTTCTTCCTTCAAACACAGCAAACCTACCACAACGCACCTCAAAAATTTTGGACCAGCATTAACAAACTCCTTCACCCAGGTCAATCAATCACTCCCAACCTACTTGGCTCTAACCCTGACAACCTCTTACAAACAGCTAATGCCTTTAATTCTTTTTTCACTGATGCTATCAAAAATCTTGCTAGCCATTTTTCTCCCGATACCTCAAATTTTCCTACTTCAACCACTGTCCCACCTCCTCCATTTTATTTTCAACCAGAGTCTACTTCCTTTATTTGTTCCCTTCTCCTAAAATTAAAACCTACCACCCCCAAGTCATTAGTCCACATTCTTTTATACCGCAGTTATTTTAATAGTATCCCTGACTGCCCCTAATTACTTCTGGATTTGTTCCTGGTCATGTTGAAATTCATCACTGATCCAATGAGAATGGTGCTTGTACCTTTGGCACAGGAAGCAGCACTTAACAAGATCTTTAGCATTCATCCTCTGCATTAACTACCAAACATAAAAAAAATAAATGAATAAATAAAAATAGCTTGGAACTGTAGGCATGAAACTCCAGTACTTGTGAATCCTGTTTGTTTTAGGTTTCACAGTAATATTCAAAGAATACTACACAATGCCAAATCTGCATCACACAAACCAGATAAGGCATATCTGAGATTGATGACTCATGTTTTTTGTTATATACCCAGACACTTCAGCAATTTCTTTTTAAAGTTACTGTGTCACTGTACACCAAGGGAATAAGAGTGTGACTATTTAATTAGTCATGCTGTATTTGTTGGTGTCTCCTGCAGTTTTCCCACACTTTTTTAACATTTGAAACAGAAAGAAATCGTTGTTAATCTTGTTTAGTGGCTTTTCAGTCCCTCCATATATATACCCTACCAGTGGAACTGCCCCCATCCTGTTACACACTTACCATCTGGAGTTGCCTGACTGATTATTGACTTTCTTCTAATTTCAGTTTTGGAACTTCATTAACTTTTACCCAAGTAACATTTATTGTACCTGTTGCTCAGTGCCCTGTTTCTGACTAGATTTCTTTTTTTTTTTTTCCATAATAAATCTTTATTGTTATATTATTTTCAAACACAAATAAGAACAAAAATAACATATATTCACAAATCAAGCATTAACTAATATCACAAATAACCACACTCTATACACAATATTTACAAGAATGCTTCCATGTAATACAGTTAAATATAAAAAAGCATAAGAATAAATGCAAGTAATAGACAGTTGATTACTAAATTCTCTCCACACACACAAATAATTATTAATATTTCCAAGTTGAAAATACTATGCTAGTACAATATTAAAAATCTGTTCCCAAATTTTTGGATTATTAACATTTTTATTTTGTGGGTTTAATAGTAATTTATGAGCCAATATATGTTTTGTCGCTAGAACTCTAAAGTTCTGCCATGAAGTTTTAGATGGGTCTAACCAATTTGAAGCTATATAAAGCTTCATTAATAGAAAAATATTAATATATATAATAATTTGTGATTTAGGGATCTCTGGGGAATATGCAGAATCATAAATTTCCATGATAACGTTGTACTCTGGTAACCCACCTTTTGAAGTTGGATCTTAAGGGAATTCCAAAGTTTGAAAATACATTTACAACTCCAGAACATATGAAGAAGATCAGCTGGTTGATTCTTACAGTATGGACAAGTTGGGCGAATTTTGGGATTAAATTTATGCAGGGTAAGACGTGTATAATATGCATTGTTCCAAATCATCAACTGGGTATATATTAATTTTGAAGAGAAGTAGATTTGATGGTCAAGTCAATTGCTTTTAACATATTACTTCTATCTGTCAGTAAGATTTTCTCTTCCCAGTAGTTTGATAACAAAATTTTATCATGAAATTGAAATTCTTTAATTAATTGATTTGCTGTCATGATATATTTAAGATCCTGTTGGAGAGCTTGCCACAACAAAGAGCATCTATTAATAGCCTCTTCTTCTGGTTTAAAACTTTTAAAATAGCTTATAGTGAGTTCTCTAATTTGCCTCAGAATAACCAGATAATTTTTAGGTAAGTTAAGTTCTTGTCTTATTTGGTTGACCGAACTGTCAAGATGTTTATATTTATCAATCAAAGTTAGATTAACTATCAATGGAAACTTGTTGAGATCAATTAGTTGATTATTCAATTTTAAATTAGGATTCTTATGAAAGGGCTGAAAAACCATCATATGTTGAACCAAATCTAATAAATGAAATAAATTATGTAAAGAGAGTATGTTCGTTTTGATGTGTTCAATAATCTCATAGAATGTCAATGTATCCTTACCTAAAAAAAGTATTGCTTTAGGATTGATATTTAACTTTAGAATATATTTATAATTCAGAACTACCCAAGGTGGTGTCCACTTAGTATTATTTATATCATAATTGGCAATTCTTAAAATTCTATTAGAATTTGCAATTAAATAATACATTTCAAAATTAGGTAATTCAAGTCCTCCTCTATTTTTTGGGGTCATTAATTTATCATAAGATATCCTGGTTTTCTTTGGTTCCCAAATGAATTTAGCCAATTCTTTATGAATCTGTTTAAAAAACGACTTTGAAAGTAATAAATTGGCTGACCTAAAAATATACAGTAATCGTGGTAATATGTTCATTTTGATAATTGAAACTTTTGCTAATATTGGCAGTCGTAAATTTTTCCATCTCCCAAAATCAGAAATTATTTGTTCCCAGATTGCTTTAATATTATTATTATAAAAATCTTTATTATCAGTAGAGAACTCAATACCTAGATATTTAATATTTTCTTTAAATGATACCTGTCCCACTAAGGGCAATAACGAAAAGGGTTTAGGTGTCTTTAAAGGGAAGATATTGTTTTTTTTAAGTTCATTTTATAATTAGACACTTTTGAGAACTCATTAACAGCCTTCAATACTTTTTCAGTATCTGATAATGAAGATGCACAATAAATGCTAAGATAGTCAGCAAAAGCTGCCATTAATATTTTAGTTCCATAAATTATTGGGACATTATGATAAACATTTTGTTTAATATATAAAAACAATGGTTCAAGATAGATATTAAATAATAAAGGGGACAAAGGGCAACCCTGGCATGTTCCAGTCTTAATCTGCATTCTTTTAGAGAAGTTTTTATTAATATACAATGTAGTATAGGGATTACTATATAATATTTGTAACATTTGGACAAACTCATGTGATATATTAAAATACGGTAAAAGATCAAACAAGAAATTTGTATCAACCCTATCAAAGGCTTTCTGGGCATCAATTATAAGGGCATAAATATTTAAATTATTTTGCTTAGCATGCTCTAACATAGTATGTAGTGTGAGTGTATTATCACTGGTTTGTCTACCTGCCATAAAAACAGTCTGTTCTTTAGAAATTATATGAGTCATGATTCTCTTCAGTCTAGATGCTACAATAGAGGTTAGAATTTTCATGTCTACATTTATTAATGATATCGGTCTATAATTATCCGGATTTTGAGGATCTGAATTGGCTTTATGTATAAAAATAGTTTTTGAGGCATTAAGGTGTGGATCATTAATTTTATTCCTAATTATGTAGTTAAACACAACTGAAAGCATCTTACCGAAAATATCTGCAAATTTTTAATAAAATTCCACTGTCAAGCCATCAGGACCTGGTGATTTATGTGATTCCATATGCTGAATTACATATACTATTTCTTCTTCAGATATCGGTTTAACCAAGTCATTTTGAATGTCCTCTCCTATTGTTGGAAACTTAATTGACTGTAGAAATTGTTCATAATTCCTGTTAGGGGTCATATCCTTTTGTTCAGCATAAATATTAGTGTATATTTTCTCAAAGATATTAAGAACCTCCTCAGTTTTAGAATATATTTTATTATTAAATTGTATTTCCGAAATCTGCACAATTGGTTTTGTTTGATTAATGATCCTAGCTAACGCTCTTGATGGTGTTTGAACATGACTGGCATACCTCACTAGCGTCTTGTACTCTTGAAATGTTAATCTACTATTCTGAAGTAAAAAGAGATCCTTTTGACATTTAATCAGTTCCTTCTCTGTTTGCTCATTAAAATCTCTAATCGGTTCTTGATCAAGTAATTTAATTTTTATTTCTAAAGTTTGAATATCTTTGTTTAATATCTTTTTATAATAAGATGCTTTTTGCAAAAGTGTCCCTCTTATTTGAGCTTTAACTGTTGCCCATTCAATATCTGGGGCAAATTGTTGTTTCCCTAAACCAATCAATAAGTCTTTCAGGTACTTTGTAATTTCCAGTATTATATCCTCCTTATTCAATAGATTTGGATTAAGAGACCAATTATAACCTCTTTGTCTCAAAGTATCTTTTAGTAAAACTCAACGAAATTTTAGAATGGTCTGATATATAACGGGCATGTACCATAACTGTAGGTTCTACATTGATCAATACTCTTGAAATCAGGAAGAAATCAATTCTGGACCACATTTTGTGACATGGGTAATAAAAGGTAAAATTGCTTGTACTATTATCATTATTCAGATAATGAAATGGATCATATAATTGAAAGTCTTCTTTAAGATCATTCAGTGCTAATAGAGCATGCTTGTTAAATGCTCTTTGTGGACAAGATCTATCCAACTTCGGATTCTGGTAGGTATTCCAATCACCTCCAACAATTACATAATATCTATCAAATCATGTTAAAATTGAATATAGTGATGCTATAAATAGTTGTTGGTCATTACAGGGAGCATATATATTTAAAAGTAAAATAGGTTTATCAAATAATGTAGACGAAAGAATAACATAACACCACCGTCCATTTTTATCTGTATTAGAATCTAATATCTTTTCCTTGTATTGATCTTTAATAATTATGGCTACCCCAGCACTATTTGACTTACCTTCAGATACTACTACTTCTCTAATCCATTTCTTTTTTTTAACATCACCCCACTGATCATTCATTAAATGCATTAATTGGAGTAGGATAAAATACGCCTTAGCCTGCAATAGTACATGTAACACCAGTTTCCTCTTCTTCAAGTTCTGGAGCCCTTTAACGTTCCATGAATCTACTTCCCACATTTCAAAAATTCACTGTAAGATGAAAGTTTTGGAGAGAGAGCATTGAAAAAACAAAAAAACAGTAAATTCAAAACCATACATAATCTGGAAGCAATCCTTATATCCCGTCCTCAACCAGTGCATACCCACTCTAACCCCGGACCAAGAGATGAATAGGTCCTGTTTAATATAAAATGACAAAGGGTTTAAAAGAAACAACAGATATAAAAACACCACAATGTAAAATTTCACACATGTATGACAATTAAGACCTATAAAACCTAACTTCACTACGACAAAGCCTAAACTAAACATTCCCTAACAAACACTGCCATAAACTGCATCTCTTTGGTTAATTACTATTTAAACAAATCAAATAAAAAATGTAACAGTAGTACATGTAAAAAGAATAAAGTAAAAAAAAATTATGCATTTTCAGTAGGTTATAATAATGCACTTTCACTATAATAATGCACTTTCAGTTGGATTAGCTATCTATACATAAATCACATGCATTAAAAGAGAGAAGAGAAAGAAAAAAATACATACTAATATATAACCCTATATTAAAGCAAATAGACAGCAAATTTATTAATATCCTTTGTTATACATTCACCTTATACTAGTTTCATAATAAAGCAAGCTTCTAACTAAATAAAATAATGAAAATAACACAAAACATTAAAAACTATGCTGACAGGTTAAATAAACATTGCTAAATCCCTGCACCCTCTCTAAATAATATAACTACAAAATGTTGACTGAAAGTTAATAAATGAAGTTCATAACAAGTTCCTATGTGCTTAAATTACTACAGAACAGTGTTATTTAATGTTAAATAAGCAAAAGAGTGTTTAAAACAGTTCTCGTCAGTTTTCCAAACCAGGAAGTCCTATAAAATGCTCGCGATGGGGGACCACTTTTGCAGTCGGACTCCCGGAAGTGCCACAACGAAATCTACACCCTCAACAGCATTTTAAGCACTTCCTGTCTTCCTCCTCATTGAAAACAGTTTGTAGAAGCCATAAAATGTCAGGAAACAAGTGCATGAGATCAAGATAAGGAAAAGCAAACCGTTTTATTGCTCAGGAATAGGCCTAAGCTTCACAAATGCAAACAAAAGATTACCCAGTCCTCGAAGCACAGTAAACATAGCAGCATGCCAGTCCCAGCAAAAGTTCAATTCAAGTCTCTGATGCAGGTAAAGCCTTGAAAATTTTAAGAAACAGATTTCTTGCCTCATTTTTGGTGGAAACAGAATGTTTAGCCCCATCCACTGTGAATATAAGCATATTTGGATATTTCATTTGAAACTTCATTTGTTTGTCAATAAGAAATTTGCAGTAAGGAGACAGACACTGTCTAGCCTGTCTGATTTGTATAGGTAGATCCTGTGTCAGAGATATTTTATTGTTTTTCCACATAATATAGCCTCCACCTTATTTTGCAGTAATAAGTATTCTATTTACATCTTGATAATTAAGCAGTTTAACATACATAGGTCTAGGAAAATTAGATGCTTGTACCTCTCTCAAAGCTCTGTGTACTCTTTCCACGATGATTTGTTTCACAGTATCAGAATCATTTAAAAGCACTGCAAATATTTGTAGTATGGATGGAATCAGTTCATTATACTGAATGGATTCAGGAATCCCTCTGACAATGATATTGTTTCTCCTGGATCTTGCTTCTAGGTCTGTAAGCTTACTTTGTATAGCCTGTATATCCACATCATGCAGATTAGTTTTTTTTTTCCCAGTAAAACTAATTTGCCCTCAGTATCAGAAATTCAAGCCTCCGTCTTATCCATTCTTTCCAGCAACTGAGTACATGAAATTCCAAATGATTGTATTTGACAAGTCAGTTCTTTTAAAGCTTCTTGTATAGGCAAAAGTGCAGTTTTGATATCCTCCATATTTAAAGCTTGATCAGCTTTAGTTTTAGTCCCTAGTTTCTGTTGTTCCTGTGCTTTAGTAATTTTTTGTCGTTTAGTAGTGACTTCTTTTACATGTGATTGTAATTCCGATAATTTTGTTTTAGTCATAGTTATATCCATGCTTTTGTCTTCTTTTGACATCTTATTGGAACATAAAAAGTTGCAATATAAAAAGCACATGGTTCCTTTGTGTATTCCTCTCTGCAGAGCTAGCTAATCTGTTGTAATCCAATGAAATATATTCCTTTTTTCCGTTTTTTCTTCTCAATCCAGGATAAATAAGTGTAGTTAGAGTAAGTTTATCGAAGTTTTGATGTTGAAAACTTTGTAGTATCCACTCAGGGTTTTGATTTCCTCAGGTTAAATGGAGAGCTGCAGTTCAGCAGTGTTCACAGAACGGCAGCCATCTTTGAATCAGATTTCTATTTTGACCTTAAAAAGGAAAACCTATGACTTTTTTCAGATCCCCTTTCTCCACTCATTGAGTTCATCAATGAGTGTTTCTTTCCTTCCCTGTGTCTGACCGGTATCCTTCAGTATAAGGTTTAGTGGTATAAGGTATATAAATTATAAGGTACAATACCCTGCATTATGTGTCTTCTCTATCAAATTCTGCACCAAGTTCTTTCCCTAATTTACCCATTGAAGTTTTCTGTTAATACACAAATTCTTCTAGCCAAAGCCAGAGTAAAGTTCAGTTTGAATTTCCATACCTACCCATTTTTTTTACTGGTAATGTATACATTTAACAGTGTGTCAGTCTGTTATTACCCTCCTTTTTATAACAGGTATATTCAGAACTGTGTGTCTTACTACAGTGTTAGGTTGCTACTGCTGCAATCCACCATCTTTACTTGATGTAAGTTCCGGTCACATTATATCTAACTCTGCTTGCTGCCCCAAGATTTCCACAGTGCCTTGAAATGGGTGAGGTTTTCACCTATTATACCATCATCTGCTAGATTAGGTAATAACCCTACAGGATGTAGAGTTTCATTCAACATTGTCTGAATTTCTACCCATGTTATACAGTATTCCTTAAATTCATGATCACATATTACTTCCACCCTTCCCTTGTTACAAGCTTTATGCTTGCAGATATAAAGATCCTTAAGTGTAATTGTGCTCCTAGACTATAGTAATGAACTCTATTCCTTCCATCTACCAATACTGCACATTTGCCTGTGTCAATATTAAATCATCAAAGTATCACATTATTGAACCCCCATGTTCCCCACTAATTATATACACCAACTTTGAGACTGCACTACAGTGGGGAAAGAGCAAATGTCCTGATCCCTACAGAAATGCAATCTCAGTTAGAATGGTTAGATGAATGGCATGTTCCATAAAATGCCATTCAAAATGTTGTTTGATGATACAATCTTTCAGTGAAATAATAGGGACCCTATTTGTCTAACTTGGTAGTGGTACAGAGACAATATACTGATTCTAGTATTATTTTATCACATTCCATTGGTTCACTATGAACATGTTGCTTGGAAGTTGTATTTTTAAAGGCACAACATTTACATCTCCATTGCTAGCAGTTCAGTTAAAAGAAATCACATTTTTATAGGTACAGTATTATTAGATGAAGAATTTTTAGCACTCAAGCCCCTCTTCTCACATTTTGACCAAACTATTTTAGCTGTTGACATTTTCTGGATATTTGTAGGCATCTGCACATGTATTTTTACAGACTTAGGTAGCTCATTTCTAAACAAGGCTTTGTTAAACAGCTGTCCTTCAGTTAGTACAACCAACTTGTCAGTACTATTAGAGTCGCTCTGAAATTACCATTTATGTAATTTACTTTGGATAGCGACTTTGAATGTCTATAGCTAAAATATCTATAATTTTGCATTTGGAATTTATGTATGGTTCTAGCCATATGTTTTAAACATTTTAGATCAAACATTTGAGTTGTTATTATTTACTGGTGCTATTATTACTATTACTATCTATGAAATGGTATGTCTTGCGTTTCAGAAGAGATACTAGATCTAACATTTCTATGTTTTCTGTGCCTTCCCTCTTAATTGGGAAAACAAGATCTTGGTCCAGTCAACCTAAGCCCAATTCTCCTGAGAGCATACCAGTGAAAAGCAATGAGTCATGTGGCAATGCCATTGTTGTTGCTGAATTTCTTTCATTATGTTTCTTACAGAGGTATGCACAGAGAAAATCATATGCAGCTGTTCACAGTGATTGATCACATGTTTATCTGTAGTGTCAGTCTTCTCTTGAAAGGTCATCATGTGATGCTTAATGTTCATGCAATTTGGTACTATACCTTCCATAAATGTCTCCAATTTCACAAACAGAAGGGTGACATTTCACTTAGACAAAACCAAGTCTCGCCCTGTCTCTCTTTCTTGTTGGGGAAATTAACAGCAAATGCAGGTGGATTTATGAATGAGGAACAAAAAAGTATTACAATTTGGCATAACGACCACATTTTTCCTACAGATTAAACAACACAGTATTAGGTAAAATTCACAGGAGGCAGTATTTTTGGTTTAGTGCACTCTTATTTACAGTGAAACATGCTTAATTAAAATACAGACAAGCACAACACTACTGTAAAAATTCACTCAAGCAAAAACAAGGTCTTACAGTTCATTTCTTGCTTGGGTAAGGCTGAGGTCTATCCATGGTACTTCCCTGAACAGAGGCACATCAAAGGTTCCACACATTCCTCAGACAAAGTTCTGATACTCCTCCAGGTAGTTCCACAGGTACGTTTTTGTTACTCTACAGTCTCTTCTAATCAACATTTGCTTGTTATCCTCCAAGAATCCTTACTCTTGGCCACATAACCCCAAACACCTCTGCTAGGACTGGCACAGGTCCTTGTTTTTAACTGCATCTCTGCATGTTATAGCAGATAAATAGGGTCTACCTCAGAATGGCGAAAACACAAACTCTTGAACGTTCACATGAGCGAATAATCAGAAACTTGAAATTGGTATTTTGGGATCACAGTACAGTGAAGATCGGAATATTTGCCCTTTCCTCACTGTAGTGCATACTCAGAGTAAGAATATATATTTAGTGGAGGGGTGTGGGGGGGCACAGCCCCCACAATACCGATTTTGAGTTTCTGATTATTCGCTAATGTGAGCGTTAGAGAGTTTGCGTTTTTGTTGTTCTGACATAGACCCAATAAATAACACCATTAGTATGATATCACATTGCATGGTGCATACACCAGCAAAATAGCATTTACATAGCCTTTTAGAAGCATCCACTGTGCCACAGTCTATCCAGACCATTCTTTGAGAAAGAGGGGGTTATGAAATTCCATCAGCCTTATGTTTATCAGCCATACCAATGCAGTAATACGAGTATAGACACTGTACATGCTGCTAGACTGGTCAGTAAATTAAACTGTGGCTATGGTTTTCTGCAGCTGTGGCAGAAATGCACTTGCCATGGTGTACTCGGGCAGTGTACATATTGGGTTATATCCTCGGCTTGACTGTGCTGTACATACCATTTGTATTACTTGTTGTAACATCTGTTAGACAGATGATTTCAGGGAGTGAATGTGTAAGGTACTCAAGTACATCCTAATGTTGTGGATTGCAGTTACATGTTCATCATCGCTCATAACTAAGTTATATTTCATTTTCCTTAACTATGAATGCTCAGGCAGAGCTGTATCTGCATTATGCACTGTGCTATTCAGAAATATTTCAATGCTGCAGGCTTTAGCAGTGAAGTAATTGATTTTTACTGCTCCATTCTAAGTCTGCTTTTGTTAAACATGGTCACAGAGATTTGAAATCAGCATATAGTGTGATTCACCTATTTTCAATAGAACACTACATTTACTGTTGCTATTCAAAAAGGATCAACACAAAAGAGGATCAGAAAAGGTAGAAAGGATGAAATCTGCTGCATATACTGGACTGGCAGTGTATCTGTCAGCCTCATCTAAATCTGGGTATGAGGTCGTACACAATGCTCCAACGAATGTATTATTAAATGACTTAACCACATTGCTTTTTGCAATGTCTTTCCTGAGTTAATAGACATGAATTCCAGTATGTAAAGAAAACAGGTATTTTGGTGTTGCATTCAGTGTGTACAGCATCTGAATATTTTATCACTCAGAAACTACCTCTAACAAATGCATACTGTTTTAGGGAACCCAGAAAGAGGAATCATGTGTGTGACAGCAAACTCTATGGTTATTACTTAGAGAAAGAGGTATTCATGTGAGGTGGAAGGCATTTAAGCATGACTTTTTATAACTGTATCTACATGCAGACTGTAATCTCATCATGATATCTGACCATGAGCATGCTAACCTCTGAGAGTCATTATGGGTTCATAAGTGTGTACTAGGCTAACAACCATAAGGGCCTTTTTAAGTGTAGCCATGTATCCCAAATCTCTGGCAAGTTCTGGTACTTTGGATAAGTGTAACCAGTGGCTTGGGAAATGAAATATGTACAATCAGGAGCCTGGGAGAGGAACCATATACAGCATGTCTGTGTCCATTAGAAACATAGGTGCCAAACTAGGGAAGAATTTTCTGTTCTCCATCCAATTATCTAAGTCACACTTGCGTTAGGGAGGAATTCTGCTTCACATGGATGGGGAGCCTGTTCTAGAGAAAGGGTAGTCTCTGGAAAACATACCTGCATCTCCAGCATGTCCAATTTATATCATAGGCAAGGTTTAAGGCTTTAGAATGGGTAATTCTGATGCTGTTTGTTTTGCAGATATGCAGAAAGTCCATCAGGGAGGGATCTGACAATGCCTTGTATGCCAAGCATAGATCTCTCCTAAATAGCCTGTAGGAGACAGAATACAGGGATAGGATCTTGAGGTGGTCTGCACAGAACGTTACTTAGGCCCTGAATTCTTTTAGTGAGGAACCTTTGTGGATATTCCAAATGCTGGATAAGCCTGGTTAGGTACATAACATAGGCATTTTGTATGCAATGTGAAGTCTGATGAATGCTGAACAGAGTGGAACAATGCAATCCTTGGGCCTAGAAGCCATACCTTTGTTTATAAGTTGCACAGCACAGAATGTTTTCCTCAATACTGTAGGCATGTGATGGTCAAAGGCTAGATTACTGTCTATGTGTTTGCCCAAGTCCCTAACTACTGGGTAAACCCTTAGGGGTGTGTTGTCAATATGATAGTTACCAGGGGTATATGACTTCCTTAAGGATACTATTATGCATTTCTTGGCATTTAGTTTTAGTCCGTGGTTCTGACACCAGTTATTTGTCTGTGTCAGTCCTTCCTAGAGAACATTTGTGTCAATGGGGGATTCTGTGACTGCTCCTAATTAGCAATCATCTGCAGATTTAGTCAGCCAGAGGCCCTTGACTTCAGAGAAGAAAATGCTAAAAAAAGGAGGTCCCAAGTCTGATCCCTGAGGGACTCCACTTGTGACTGGCCTCTTTGTAGAGATAGACTCTGCAGTTCTAACTTCCTGTGTCCTGTCCGTGAGTCAGATGGCTATCCATCAGGTAACATAAGGGTATATACCAATGCTCTTGAGTTTGTAAACAATGTCTCATCACCTCCATCAAAACCATCAACAAGCATCTGTGCCCATACCAGTCTATAAAGTGATTGTCACTCCACCTGAAAGAAAATGGTGGGCACAGTATACAGAGACACTTCCACTGATTAAACATGTTTGTGAAAAGTGATATGCTTTTATTCTCATACTAACCGTATGCATTGTATAAGTTGATGTGCTTTACTACTTTGCAGTAAACAAGGAGATACCTACCAAACCAAAAACAATTGGCAAAGGCATAACATACCACCAAAGGTTCTTCACCTAGTGGTGGACTGTCGATAGTTGATGGATGACACTTCGTGAAGTATTCCCCTTTCAGAAAATATCTTTATGAATTCTTTTTCGGATGAAGTTCTAATGAAATTGAAGAACAAAAGCGCTTAAAAATTAATCTTTTGTCTGTGGATATTCATTGCTGCCAGTGGAGTTTGTTTGAGTCTTCAGTTTTAAATTTTGAGTTGGTGGTGTAGTGTTTTATAAATTTTATGAATTTACTAAACCACTTCAGACTCATGGAATATGACGACTTGTACAGGCCTGATAGCCGAGACAAAAAGTGCATGTAAGGTGAAGTGTCTGTTCACTTGCATTACTCAGCTATTTTTTACCTGATGGCTTCTGTTCAGGTCTGGTTTTGAAGTAAAGTGCTGAATACCACTTTATTTCAGTAACCTTCACAGGAAACACACACACACACACACACACACACACACACACACACACACACACACACACACACACACACACACACACACACGCACGCACACACACAGCTACTACACTGTACAACTGCTACTTTGAGGATTACACTAGCCCACCATTAGCACTTTGGCATATTTTTAATAAATTATCATACACCTCTAAGCAGTAATCTGATGACTCTCATTTTGCAATAAAGTGTTGGAAACTATCTTATTTTAGTCACCTTCAGATCAACAAACACAGACAAACACAAATCCTACAAATAAATAATTTTCAACAGTTTTCTCCAACGCTGCTTTGAGGGTAACTTTGCAATAGCTGAAAGCATTGAAAAAAGACAACTACTTTTACTTTTAACAGTAAAGCAGATTTTAAGTAAGTTATCCTATTCAAAGTAATAACCTGATAACTGCTGCTCAGATGAGATCATTGGAGGTTACTAAGTTAATGGTTCAATAGCCTTTTTAAGCCTAGCTATTCATGCCCCAATTTTTCACAATTACCTGAGCCTAAAGTATAGAACAGCTTTGATATATGCCTGTAGCTTAGGGCATTTACAAGCTTCCCCTGTCCATAAGTGGCCATGGCTGAATCTGTGATTTCATATCCATTGGTCCAAATTGTGCTTGGACCTGAGAAGTGTTAAAAGTGTTCTCCCCTTTACACAAATCAATGTGTGCATAAACATTTTCATCATTCAAATGCTCTAACATAGTTCCATAATAAAAGGCTGAGTCCATAACTACAATTGCACTGCCCTTGTCAGCAGGGCGGATGCATATCTTATCATTTAAACTAAATTGCTGCAATGATAACCATTCATCAGGACTCAGATTATAATTTTTTTTTTACTAAATACAATGCCTAAAAGATAATTTTCACACAAGTTAACAAAGGCTGTTAACAGGTGTAACGGTGGATTAATTAAGCTTGGCTTCTTGAAATTATTGACATGTATAGGACATCCTTCAAACAGCAATTTTACCATAACATTTCTGGCAAAATAGCACACATTTAGCATTACATCACTATAAATAAATTTCTCTCCTGGATTAAAAGAGAGTCCTTTATTCAAAAGGCTCAATTCATTTACAGTCAATTCTTTGGAGGAAATATTAAAAACAAGGTTTTTCACAATTTTCCTTTCTTCTTGCCTTATGCTGGACTCCAGGACTTGTCTTCTGATGCTCATCGCTTCAGTCTCCCTCTGCTCACTGATTGCTGCCTGTTCTGTTTCCTCTGCCACTGCAGAGGAACGGATAAAACCAGAAGTAAGCTGGTACTTATATCCCCTAATTTTAAGGGGACCTTAACTTCTGGTTTTGCTCCTAACCCCTTAGTGCTGGTTCCTTCAAGTGGGGGAGCATTAATCAGATTACTGCTATAAGAAACTGAACGACCTGTATTTTTCACTGCTTCAGCAGTGGAGGTATTAGCAATTAGTTATTTCTGCTCACTGTTTCCATTAGTCGGGGCAAAACAGTTCTATTGGTTGTGACTGTAGCACCTCCTTGTGGCCACACAAAAACATGCCCAAGAACAAAGTCATTATGATCCCTCAGCAGCTTGCGTTTCTTCTTTTGCTGCATTTTGATGTCAAATGTGGATATATTGTCAAGCATACATTCTACTTCCTGTAAACAGCATTCATGTATGAAAGTCTGTTTAATAGCACCCAACTTCTATTTCCACCATTAAGGCTGCCTCAATAGGTTTAAAAAAGTCAAGCAGCAAATGCATGTAGTTGAAGCCCAGCTCCAGGTTAAGGTTTTGCCAACGCTTTAAAAAGTTCAAGGTACTGATCACCATAAGTAGGCATACAGAAAACCCATAAACCTCTAGGGATCAATTTGTGATACAGGCACGCCTCTAGGTGGAACCTTTGCCATTGAAGCTTTTTCAACTTATAGATCTTGTTTTCTAAGTCATTCAACTTATTAGTAAACAAAGACATATCAACAGTGGTTCCTTCCAGGCTCATCATATATAGGGATTAATGTTGAATGTGTGCTATTTTGCCAGAAATGTTATGTTAAAATTGCTGTTTGAGGGGATGTCCTATGCAGGTCAAAAAGTTCAAGAAGCTAAGCTGAATTAATCCACAATTACTCCCATTATTAAAAGCCTTTGTTAACTTGAGTGAAAATGATCTTTTAGGTGTTGTATATAATCTGAGCCCTAATGAACGGTTAGCATTGCAGCAATTTAGTTCAAATGATAAGATATGCATCCGCCCTGCTGACAAGGGCAGTGCAGTTGTAGTTATGGACTCAGCCTTTTACTATGGATCTATGTTAGAGCATTTGAATGATGAAAATGATTATGCACACACTGATTTATTGGAAGCCAAGAGGCAAATTAATGTGTTTCAGTGTGAATTGTATGAAATGCTGATAACAGGGATGATAACATATGACTTGTATACATACTTTAACATTGATGAACCCCTGTTTCCTAGTACAAATGGCCTCCCCAAAATACACAAGCAGGCTCGGTCACCTCCAATGAGACCAATATTTGCAGGACAAGGGTGGATAATGCAGCCATTTTCAATTTATGTGGAAGATGAGCTTAAGCTGGCATTGATTCAAGCACCTACAGTGTTATGGGACACAGAAGATTTTCTGGTTAGTTTGTATGGATGCTTGAAGGAGTATCCAAGTAGAATGGAGTTGCTATTAGTAATATTAGATGTCCAAGGATTATTTACAGTCATTCCCAATGACTATGGGGTTTGAGCAGTGTACTCATTTCTGACTGACTACACTGAATATTCAGCAACACAAATTAATTTAATCACTACTTGGTTGTTGCTGGTTTTAGAATACAATATGTTCCTCTTTAAATACCTATGTTATCTACAGAAGTTGGTCATAGCTATGGGTTACATCAACTTAGTTATGGCTTATTGGGAAGAGGCACATGTGATTTAAAACTAGAAGTATAAAGAACACATCATTTTTTATGAAAGATTTGTTGACGATCTGTTTCTTTTATGGAAGGGTGATATACATGAGTCTTATACCTTTATAATTTATATAAATAATAGCACTGATTTTTTTTAAAGTTTAGCATCAAAACATCTACTTCCAGTATAGAATTTTTAGATGTGTTTGTTGCTAAAGATTCAAATGGTACTCTTAATACCCAGATCTATAAGAAACCATGTTGGAAGAATAACAAGTTGCATCGGTCCAGCATGCATTCTAGTTATGTTTTTAGCAATTCTATAAAGGGGCAATTTTTAAGGGTTTCCAGATTGCACATTGATACATGCACAATGGACCAAGCTTTTGATTTGTTAAGCAATTGGTTCATAGAAAGGGGTTACAAGGAGCAAGAGGTGCAGCAAGTAGCATTATATGCCAGAAAACATAGAGATGCAGTATTGTTAGCTAGTCTTTTCTGAGAATGGTGAAAAGAAATATCAGTGAAGAGTCAGAAGTGAAGATGAGGTTAGCACTCACATATTCCAGTAATATCGGGATGGTATGTGTTATTATCAAACTGGCCTGTCTTATTGACAGATGAGAAAATTAAGAGTATCGTCGGACTTTCTCCAGCTTTTGCTTTTAAGAATGCTCCCTCTTTGAAACAAAACTTATGTTATGTGAGGAAAAGGAAAATCAGTAAAATATCTGATAGGGTAGGGACATTTCCCTGTCATTCCTGCAAAGTTTGTCAACATATTTCTAAGAATAATTATTTTGTACATGCCAGTACAGGAGCAATGTTTACGTTTAACTTATATGCTGACTGCACCAGTACCAGTACCAGTCTGATTTATTTGGCTAAATGTAAACATTGTCATAGTTTTTATGTAAGAATGACAGCCAGGAGGTTAAAAGACAGGGTATTAGAGCATTTAGGAGACATAAGAAGGGATGCGCCTACCAATGCCCTGAATAAACATATTAAGCAGAAAGGACACACATCTGAGTTTATGGTACTATGTACTTTCAATGTGAATCCCAGGGGAGAGAGAATTCAGAACAGGCTAGAGAAAGAGAAATTACACTGGTGCATAACTCTACAGGCTGACAAAGAATTTTGCTTGAATGAAAGTGTACCTTTAAAACCCCTTCTGCTAACATGGAGACTGATCCATTGATTGTTTGCAACTGAAATTGTTTCAATTGGTTAATTAGGTTCTTAGATCTGCATTTAAGAGTGTTTGTCATTTGTACATTTCATGGTCTGATGAAGTTTTGCATGAAAGGGCTTACCTCGAGTCTTGGAATAAAGTAATACTTTTCTTAAAGCCTTGGTTGTCATATTTTCAGCTTGGACTGTACTTAACTATTTGTGGAGATTGGCAAATTTTGGTGGTGCATTTATTTTTGTCTAGAGCACAGGTGAGCCAGGGTTCAAATCTAGATGATTCTCTTATTTTTTTACAAATGGTGTCAGGATGTCATTGGCTAAGTACACATGATCAGGACTGCAAATGTGACTATTAATGACAACATTAAAATGTGTGTCTTTCTCAAATTGTATCAGTAATGCCTACATCAATACACTTGTACAACTAATAGCTGTTTTTCAGGCCTTACTGCATATCATAAATTAATTGTGTGTGCAGCTTGATGCAAACAACAAGGGGTGGTACATCTTTTGAAATCATTACTATGATAAAGAAGATATGCAATTGATGTAGGACTGGATATCCTGCAAAGTGTTTGCAGTATGCTTCTTCACAGTAAGGACAGTTTCTACATCATATTAGATGAACATTTCATCCACCATACTACTAAAATGCTGCTGTATATTCTGATGAGAAAGAAGAGGCAATGACACACACAGAACTCTAGAGGACGTAGGAAGTACTGTGCTGGCATATTCATGAACATCCTAATGGTGTATTGGTATGACATCTTCTTAATCAGGATATGTCTGGATCTGTAGCATGAATTGCATGAGATAAGGATAGAGGAGATATAGAGTGACAATAATTAATACAGCTATACACATCTGTTTGAAGACAATGTGGGACATCTGAAATATAATGGTTATATTTGGAAATTGATTTTTGACAGTTATATCAATTGAGGCCCACCGTACAGTTTACCTGATGGGCAGATGTATCATACTTATGTAGATGGAGTGGACAGATGGATGGGCAACAAATACACAGATATACAGGAAAGAGACCTCTGAAAACAGTCCTTAAAAGCATTCCATACTGATGGGTTATAAGCCTTGATAAGATGCATACGTACATTTATACCCCTGATCATCATCTGAACATGACGCAAAGGGTGTCCTACAGCAGATTTTGAAACCTTGCACAATACAGTAGCACTAATAACCTATTGAATCAAGGTAACATGTTGATATTATCCATCAGCAGAGTCATGACAGTATGTAGCAATCATAAGATGACTTTTACATCCATCAGCTTAATAGATATGCATACATAAAGAGAAGTGGAAGTGAAAGGGTGAATACAAGGAGAGATGGACATACACATAACAATGTTTGGTGTAATGTAGCATTCATGGCCATGTTTTTGGTTTGATCTCATTATTAACCTGCCATGCTCTGTAGCATAAGTGACTGATATAGTGGTAAAGAAGGGTTAGGAGAGGGACAGCAGGCTTATGACAAACAGAAAGAGGTTGGATAAATAACTGATAGTTATGGGAATGGTTGTCACATCAAATACTCTTTTTTGGCCAGTATTCAATGTATCTACACAAGAACTCATAACTGTGGCAAATGCTAAGGTGTAGGTAATTAAACATATCACAGACATATAATGTCACACTAATAAATGAAATGAGATGCAACTGGAATTGAACCCTTGATGCTAGGGGCAAAACAATCTTCATTCAAGTGATTTATATCAACAATCCATATAGAAAGTGTCTTTACTCTACCTCAACTCTGTATTCCTATAGTGCAGTGATTTAACTGGAGTAGTGTAGCTGCTGGCAAAAACTCACCAAGATTTGCCATAGGATATGCACAGCCATTCACCACAGAATTCATTGGTGCAGCATTGATGTACTCTGAAAACTCCACACAAATGCAGAGGACAAAAAGTCAAGGCTTTTTATGGGCCATTTCTCATTAAGTGCATTGTGCACGATTATATTTTTTAAACATTTTTATTTGATTTTTTGAAAATGAATCAAACAATAGTACAAGCAAAACATAATTAAAATATATAACTATTTACAAAAGTCCATAGAAGGAAACTCTATTATATACTAAACCATTAATACTTCAATAGTAAATCATATATTTTCTGCTAGGAGATGCACTGATGAGTGATATTTATAGTGCTCATTTTTAGAACTGATATTTATTTTTCACAAAGAGATTTAGCTAATAAAACAAAATCCATAAAAGAATGGGCAGATTTAAATTTCCATTTTTGTAATGACTTTTCTAGCTATAGCAAAAATAGACCAAAGAAGAGGTATTTGTGAGGCTGGCACCAAATCTGGGGTTGGGGCAATTACCTGACCAAAAAGCTTGGGAAAAGTTTTAATGTCTAACAAAAAGTTGAAACCATCTTACAATCTATCATCATATGATACCAAGCTGCATCAGTTAGCTTCACTACCTCTCCAACAGTTTAGTCTTTCTATTTTACAAATGAGTGCAACTTTATGAGGTGTTAGAAAAGCTCTATATAGAAATTTCCATGTATAGATTTTCCAATAAAGGGAAGAAGTTGATTTTCTGCAGATTTTAGGAATATATTTTTTTATTAACTTCTGAAAAAAACATCAGTTTATTTTTTTCTTTAGTAATCCCAGATTGCCAAATTGGAAATAGGAAGGCCATTTCTTATGATTGTATATATTATTGATAAATATGGTTTATTCTTTGTAAAATTACCATTTATATCTGAAAGAAAATCCAAAGTTTTGGGAATAGACTTAGCATGTTGATCTAAAGATTTTATTAATTTATCAAAATAAAGTATTTACAGTTATGTATATCTAACTATGTATTATTCTCTAGACCACATTTTGCTAAGGGATAATCAGCTGTATGAACTTTATTCCCATTAAAAATTGATGCCTAAATATTAAATTACTGATTTTGAAATTTAACATTTTTTAAAATTAAAGGATTCTAGGCAACTAATTGTATAAGCTACAAGAAATGTTAAAATTAATAATTCTTTATCCAAATAGTTAGAATTCATAAATCACTTAAAGTTTAAAAGGATATGATTAATATAAAGTTAAACTTATATTTATCATTCAAAACAAAATCTTTTAGTAACCAGTAAAATTTATTAATTCCCAGTTTCATATAAGATTCTATATCTGATTTATTATATTTTCACATGTATTGATTTCCAGCAAGATACATATGAGGAGTCTATTCATAAAGCAATTATTTTAATGATGACAGAAGTTGCATATACCTCTATATTAAGGAACCCAATACCACCGTTCTCCCAATTTTTGTATGCTAATCAAAAGATATCCTTGGTTTATTAGGAAACCATAACAACTTAAGGATGATAAGACTTCATATTTTTTAGAATCTTTTTAGAAGGAGGAATGATTAATGACTGAGTATAAAATAGAATTTTTGGTAAAATTATCATTTTTATTAAAGTAAGTTGATCTTTCATTTTGAAAAATAATTTACCCCAATTAGAGGTTAATTTAATAATTATATCAATTATTTTTTATGATTTAATGATATAAAATCTTTAGTTTTGGATTCAAATTTCAATCCTAGATATTTGATCTCAGAGTTAGCCCAATTAACATTTATAGTACTGTTTAAACTGTGGTTATATTTTTATTAAAATGCAAAGTTTTTGTTTAATTATGATTGCATTTCAAACATGAAATAAATTCAAAATAATCCAAAGAGTTAACTACATATTCTAATATAATTTCTTGCTAATGGAATATCATCAGTGAATAACAGAATTTTAGGGGAATAATTTTCATCTATTTTAAAGCCTATAATGTTTTTAATAGATCTTATAAGATTTGCAAACGGCTCAATAATTAAAGGAAATAAAGGGGATAAAGGGCATCTTTGCTTCATGCCTTTAAAATATCAAAGGGACTAGAAAGAAAAGAAACTATTTTAATATAGGATAATGAATTGTTATAAAGCTTTTTATTAAACTTATAAAATCTGGAAATGTATATTTATTGAGCACTCTAAACAAATAAGGCCAGTTTACTAAATCAAAAGCTAAATCTAAACTTACTATCGAATAAAGTTTTTTTTTTATTTTTATTAGCCATATCCATTAATGAAACAAGTGTAATAATATTATCTTGAACTCTTCATTGAATATAAAACCTATCTGGTCTTCATGTATTAATCCTGATAGTATAAGATTTAATTGTTCTGCTATTATAGACAAAGATCTTATAATTTCTATTTTAATGTGATATAGGATGATATGAAGATGATAATATAGGATCTTAATCTGGTTTTAAAATGGGAGAGACAAGAGCAAATCTCCAAGGAGGAGGAATATTTAATGCTGTCTTGACTTCTTCAAAACTGTTTAATAACATTTTTAAAATATTTTCAGGCAATAATTTGTATAATTTGGAAATTATTCCAGCAGGACCAGGGCACTTATTAGTTTTGATATTCTTAATGTGATCTTTCAATTCTTTAAAACAGAAAGACTTGTCAATCTTACTTTTCTGTTCTTTAGTTATTTTATACTTTATGTTTTCTTTCACAAACTATCTAATAAACTACTGTTATCTATCCTTGTCTCAGTTTTATCAGTTCTGTTACAGTAATTAGAGAAACAATGTAAAATATCATTTGAATCAGTTACTCTTACATTTTTATTCCTCACCTTATAAGCAATTGATATTTATATTATTATTTTTACCTAATGGCTAATCTATATAAACTCATAGGATTTATTAAATATGACTAATTAAATTTTTTCCAAATTAATTGAAATCTTATGATGTAGTATTGCTAAATATTCCTGATTCAAGGTTTTCAACTCTAAATCAGCAGATTTATCATTAGGTTTTAAATTCAATTTTAATTGTATTAGATTGTAGAACATTTTATTGTTTATCCCATTCCTTTCTTTTACATGAATACAACTTTTTAATTCTACCATATAAATAAAACTTTAATGCATCCCATAAAATAGTATCCAAAACCTCCCCATTATCATTAAATTCTATAAACTGATTTAATTAATTTAAAAAAACAATCACTAAAACATTTCATTTTAATCATATATGCAGGAAGTCTCTAACAACAATTTAAATTATTATGGTTTAATGTTATGAAAAGTAATAGCATTGTGATCGGATAAAGGACACACAACAATCAAAATATCATCTATTCTAGAATAAAGAGCATTAAGAGGTAAAAACATTGTCAATATTTGTTTGGGTCCCAAATCTAAAAGAACGATGGGGTCTATATGAGAACATTGAATATTTAACAGTTTGAATCACTAAAGGTTGACCTTTAGTGATCCAACTGTTAAAACATTGAATGGTCAAAAAAAAAAAACTAAACGGTGTAGGCAGGGGGGCTGCACCCCCCACACCCCCTCTACTTGCATGTACCAACTCTGAGACTGCACTACATTGAAGTTAATGGAAATCTCCCCTTACAGAGATTTCCATTTACTTGTTCTGCAGTTTTGCTATTCTCATGTCGACAATGTCAGATTCGACATTGTCAGCTTTCGAGAATTTAATATATGCCCGAATAATGAGTGCAATTTAAAGAATTTTCTGATCTTAACTCAAAGGTTTCTCTTATATTCATTGAATTATTAAAATAATTTAAATGCTTAGCTACTGAAGATAGTTTGAGTCTCTTATCATTAGTAGTATCCTTACTTGATAGGATACAATTAAAGTCTCCCACTATTACCATTTCTCCCCTCAAATTTAGAGTTATAATATCTAGATATTTTTTGCAGGTTTAGTTCCTATTCCAGGAATCTAATAGTTACCAACGAAAGTGAAAATTTTTTGTCCATCTGTGTGTGTAATTCTATTCTTTGACCAGTTTAATGTGTGAAAATGGGGTTGATAGGAGAGTGGAGAAATGAGGAGGCAAGCACATGAAAGAATAAAGGGGAAGCAATACAGGCATTTGCGAAGGGAGGGTTGGTAGACAACCAACAATTTCCACTTCTTCACCACAGTAATATACACACAGATATATAATATTTGATGAATTTGGACTATCACCACACAAAATATGGGTGACAGTGTAATGATGTTTTATAGCCAACTGGACCAAATCAAGTGTGTTGAGAAGACACACATGAACTGGAGATCTATGTATGGGACATTTTTTTGTGGGAAGAAACCTAGGAATGTGAGGTTCAGGTATGTAGGGAAGGTAATGAAGTGGGTGCAAACAAGCAGGACATACTAGACAGACAAAGGGATGGTGATGGACACAAAAAAGTTAGGGAACACCATGACCGGGGTAGGTAGGAGACATTAGAGGCACATGCCTGTCAATCATGTGAACCATGAGAATCTAGTTCTCACCCTCAGAAATGTCAATACTGTCCCCTTCCTCAGTTGCCTGTGAGACTTCGTGACATGGGAGTCTTTTTTTTTTTTATTTTTAGGAGTACCTTCTCCTTTCGGCTTACGTGAAGAAGAAGGCCACTTTTTATCATATCTCACACCATCCCTGGTGGGTGACATAATCACTACCTCCACCAGAACCCCCAGAGGGTACCACTGCACTACCAACAGAGCACAGCTACATGATGAGGATGGACCAGGTAGGACAGAGTTTGTGGAGGGAGTACTGCCAGGTTGCATCTCAGTGGTGCTGGGTGTGGTTGCGGCAGCTGGTGGAGGGTTGGCAGGCTGAGCCACAGCAGTTGGCTCACCTACATATGCTAAAGTGCATTTGTTTTGCTGGCAGAAAGGCATGATATTGGAACAGTGTGATTTCAGGCATCCCCAAAAAAATAAATAAATAAAAAAAGAGAGATAAGGGATGTGATGAGACAAAAAAGTAAAGAGATGATAAAGAGCCATGCCATGTGACAGTCATTCTTTATTACAATAAATGGCCATTTATTATTATCCTAGCTATAGAGCTTTCACATCCCCAAAAATGATTGTGAATTGTTACAAATAATCCTTGGAATATGCACATAATCCATAGTTGCTTTTAAAGGTAATACAGAATAAGTTAAGAACATGACATTAAAGCCAGTATTGCTGCATTTCAACTGTAAAAAATAACACTTGTTGAATGTGACTCTATAGTTTAATTGTGGATATTGAACCCAGGTCTATATTACATTATCAAAGTTTTAAAACTTCACATCTGATATGGTCGACACCATATAATCAAAGTCTTGAAACATTGAAAATGTAATAAAACACAAAATCCTACAAAAACAAACCATTTAAATGCTCTAAGCAGGGGGGCAAGTCCCCCAACTGCACACCCACACCCACTGCTACTTAAATATACCAACTCTGAGATCGCACTACAGTGCAGAAAAGGGAAATCTTCCCTTTCCATGCTGTACCTAATGCAATCACCAACAGCTACAGGAGAAAGCATGTATGATTGCTGTTATAGATAAAATATGCATGCTAAAGTTGCTATTGATCAACGGAATCACAATAATTAATACATCAGGGTCAGTTCTGCTGCAGACATACGCCTTGCCTCTCTGAGTCTCACCATTCTCTTGGCATGTGCCTCCCTGTTTGTTGCAATGTCCTCTGCAGCTGTAAAATAGAGAATGAGAGAAGAAGAGACATGAAAGCATTATGCATACCAGTCTTGGCTAACTACACTATTCCATATCATTTCAATTTGCTTGATCTGTATACTTACACAACTGAGGGTATTAGCAGTTCTAGACTCATACAGCTACTGGTCACATTGGGTCTGTTTGTGCCTCTTAAGGTCACTGTAATGGTACCTACACTGCTCCTCAGTGTGTGGCAAGCCAGTTGCACTACAGACAGCCTTGACTAGGCTGTTCCAAGCCTCAGACTTGTACTGAGGCCCATGGTAGTTCCCTGGAAGCAGTCTGTGGCTGTAGTATTTGACAGAAGTGCAACAAAGATTTTGGACTCCTCTATACACCACTTTTGTGCCTTGAATTTGGTATCATTATTCCTATTGCCTGCCATGCCTGCAGAGGTCCTCCAACAACAGTAAGCAATGGTTTGGTGCTAAACTGTGATCTCATATTGTAAGCCCAGTGCACAAACATGCACAACCATGCCAACCACATTTGTGCAATGGCAAGCAATGAGAGACATTACCAAACAAAGAAAAGTAGATTACAAAACAGCAGTGATGATGTGAAAAATGGCAGTGATCTTTGGTATGTGTGATGCTATACCTGGTCACACTTTATACAATGGTCAACATTCAAATGCTCAATGGTTTGGCTTTTAAGCCTTGACTTTGGAAGGACCAGTGGGATGAATTGGTACATATTTTGTTGTGAATAACACACTGTTAAAAGTAATTTGTACAAGGTAGGATTCAAACCCATGTAGAAGAGAATGGATACATTTCCACACAGGTGATTATTCCACATTGCCACAGAATAAGTGTTTGTCAACTATGGTCATTAAAGACATACAGCTAAAAGAGTGACTGGTGCTATAATTCAATTAGGCCTATATGTGTGTGACATTAAAAGGTTCTCACTCATGCATTATTAGGTGTGATGCCGGACTAATGTCTGACAATACACTGAAAATGGATAGACTTGTATGACTTTAACAATACAATTTGGAGTTATGATACATACCTCACAATACATGCTGTTTTACAGTTATAATTGGGTTATGGGAGGGGTGTAGACAGTTGTTAGTGAACTACTGTGTCCATCAGAGATATGCAACTACATGTTTTATTACATAATCATCATTGTCATGCTAAACTAATTACACACATAATCAACTGGGGTTCATATGCCAGTCATTAATGAGCTATGGTACCTACAAAAGTATGTGTCTGCACACAGTATTGATACCTTTCTTTCAGTTAACTTACTATACATAGATATTGGTATGTATTATTTTTGGGAGGGGGAGCAATGACAGTGCGACACCCTTACTGCAATGTAACTTATGCTGGATTTGAATCCTGGCTCACCTGTGTCCTGACCATGAACTTACTGCACTCACTACTGGTGCCACAGGAATAGCTAGGCAGCAGGTGCATTTTCTCTACTCAGTACTGTCCAGAGTGCTGACAGGTGTGCATCACCACTAAGTCTTTTTGAGACAAGGAAGGTGCACCAAATTAAATTTTTCATTTTTTCCTTAAGCACTGAACTGTGTTTGCACCCAGGTAGGCAACGGCAATAGCAAACACATATTATATGTGTAACTACTCATTATGACCCCACTCTACTAAAAATCTCTACCGAGGAACTCGGACCCTGATTTACCTCTGTTCTCTCTTTTTTAGCTCAATGCATTTACATCACCTAATAATTCCCCAATGCAAACTGCAGCAGATTTCAATACTTACTTCACTGATAGAATTGCCTCCTTAACCAAAACTATACCTGTCCTTACCAACCCTTTGCTTCAAATACCCATAAATTTGATAACATCTCCTAATGCTCCTCTACATTGAGATCTAAACCAATCTAACAGCACTATTCACCTGCCCTTCACTAACTCCAGTACCTACTAAAATATACATACATATATATATATATATATATATATATATATATATATATATATATATATATATACACACACACACACACACACACATACGCACACATACACATACACACACACACACACACACACACACACACACACACACACACACACACACACACACACACACACATTATATCAATACTTCTTAAACTGAAACCATGCTCCACCTTCACTGACAACCTACTGCCAGAATACCTAAGGCTATCCACTGATGCTACAGTGTACCAACTACACATCCTAAACTCTTAACAACATCAACAATATCCCCTTCAAAACCATCTCCGTATTTCTGTTCAGTATGGCTTTCAACCCATTCACAGCACAACCTCTGCACATCTATCCTTCATAGACCTACTCTTTACTACATAACCCCTCTTTGATATAGTCTCTCACTCTAAAGTCCTATTAAAACTATCCTCCCTTGGACTATCACCATCAAATGGTTCAACAGCCACTTATGTAATAGACAACAGTGTGCAAAATGGCAAGTCTTTTCTCTGTCTTTGTCCTCATATCTACCTAATTTTACAGGTGTTCTTCAAGGTTCCATTCTTGTACCTGTTTTCATCAATAATCTGCCCACTGTCTATGCCATGCCTCACTAATCTAATCCAACAGGCTGATGATTCTACATGTATATGCATAGCTAATGACCTATTACATCTCCAACAAATAATGCAAGAAGTGTTTTCCTCCATTTTAACTCTGCTAACCAGTGCCAAGCTTCTATTAAATTCTAATAAAAACAAACTAATACTGTTCACTCCAAAAACAGTCAGAATACCACCCAGTTTATAATATTTTCCCTTAACACAGAAATTGAAGTTGTCTCCCATACATAATTATTAGGTGTGATAATAGATGAAAAACTCAAGTTTGATGATCACATTATACTAATATCATAAAAAATCAAAAACTAGGAATGATTTATAGGCAAAACACTTCCTATACACAGTTACAAGAGCTACCTTTGCTGTTTTGCTGTTACTCTACTCCTACTATCTCTGCTTTATCGAGTCCCAATTCTCATCAACTTACAAACTTCCTTAAAGAAAAATAAAATGAAATATGCTATAACAAAATTGCAAAATTCACAACAAATACCTCTCAACTCACACACCACTGCTTACCCCTTGAAACTCTAAATTGTCTTGAATTTCTTAATCACATAACCTATGTACAACTACTTACAATACATAAAACTGTACAAGTCTGTCCTGCCCTGAAATCACTTGTCCATACCTACCACCCAAACAGATCTCTCCTGTTACAAACTCCTCCTCTCTATTCATAAAACTATAAAAGTGCAGAACAAAGCATCTACTCCTGCTGTATAGACAAAGCTTGGAAATCACTTCCTTTGACCAACAAAACTAACTTTCATGCTTTTTAAATCTCTCCAAAAAGACTCTTTTTAACTCCAAGCTCTGCCCTTGTTCCAACTCAGGCTGAACCCTTTGAACCCTTCCTACCATAAAATTACCCTCCCCCCCCACATGTATACCTTTTCCTCTCCATCTCTTCTTTGTTATTCATATGTGACTTTGTTACAGCTACTATTTTGCCATATACTCTAACACTTCTTATAGAAGAACTACTTTCTGATCTTTCCTATATCTATGTAATAATATCTCTGAATTATAACCACATTTTTGATATCTACTTTTCCTCTACTGCACATCCAAAATTTTATGTATGGGCAGATAGACATCCTTCTTAACATCTCCTATCCATCTCCTTTATTTCAAACTCATTATTCATATTAAAAACATTTTTATGCTGCATATTTGTAAAAAAAAAATAAAAAAAGTTTTATTACTCTATAAAAAATTGTAACACATCCTATCCCAACAAAAAATCAAAATCACTTTCTAGAACTCTGAAATCCTGCATAACAATTAAAATGTCCTTCTCCATCATTAAACTATGTGAAGACATCAGACTCCAACCCTGAACCTCCTAGCACTACAACTACACTACCTGAAACCTTAAAAATTATTAATTTAAACATTAGAAACATATGCAACAATATCACCACTTTTAATGCTTGGATAAATCAGTAGAACCCAGAAATCCTAGCTTTAAGTGAAATGTGGCTAAAACCTAATATAAAACACATTGAAATACTACCACCAAGCTGTAACATAATCAGGTTAGATAGAACTCATAAGAAATGATGAAGAATAGCCTTGCTCTTCCCTAATTTCCACTCAATAACCCCTTTTTCTGGGAACATACCAACATTTTTTCATTGTTTATTGTCTGTGAAGCCCAAGCTAGGATTTCTTTGAGAGTGGGAATGTTGTGCCCAGGGTGGCTGTATATTACTATAAGAATATGCTTTCTGGTGTACTTAGCTTTAGGAATTATCATACTAGGAGATATTAATATTTATCGACAGTCCCTTTCTTCTGATCATTCAACTAACAGCATGAACCTCTAAGGATTTGCATAACTTATCAATTCCCCAACAAGATTCAGCACAACTGATTCCAAGAATCCATCCTTGACTGGATACTGTTCCCCAACCCAGATAACTTCACCTCAACTGGCACACGCCTTGACTCCCTCAGTGACCATCTACCAACCTATGCATTAAGGAATACCACTCGACTTACAAAGAAATACACATTTAAAACCACCCAAAACATAGCAAAAGTTCTACAGAAACGTTTACTGATTCATTAAGATCACAAGTCAAATGACGAACCAGGAAAGAACAGAACTAATAACCAAAATATTCCCAAGTGAAACTGACTGGTCAGGAGCCACAAACCAAATTGAAATGTTTATTTAAGCTTTAACTGAATACAAATCAGCTTTTCATCAGTAAGACTTTTTCAGAATACAATAGACCCACTGAATCAGATCCTATATATATATATATATATATATATATATATATATAAAATGTGTGTGTGTGTGTGTGTTATGGGAACAATGGCACGCAACCAAAAACCCCTCAGATAGGCAACTATTCCGTGAACTATGTAACAAAGTCAAAAACCAAGTAAAAGCAGACAAAGCACTTTTCTATCAGACATCCCTAAACTCCCCAAAACAACCCAAAGCAATTCTGGTCCACAATTAACTCTATCCTCTGCCCAGGGAAGGTAACCTCCCCCCCCCCCCACCAACCACCCCTCTCTCCATCTGTAGCATAGCTGACTCTTCCAACAAACATTATACAGAGATCGTTCTATCCATAACTAAAAAACACTTCCCTACATCAACACCCCCCACACCCAAACCAACTCCACTCCTCTCTCTCTCCTTCCTTTCCACAGTACCCACCTCCAACATAAAAAAAACTACTGACAAAACTTAAACCCACAAGACTAGCAGCTGCCAACCTGCCCACAGAATACCTAAAAATAGCAGCTGATGTCTTAGCTTATCCCATCTCCATATTAATCAACCGCTCCATATCCGAGTCCTATGTGCCAACCTTATGGATAATATCCCACATCATACCACTACACAAAGGCGGCCCCTCAACAGACATCTCCAGCTACCGCCCCACTGCCATCCTCTCACCTCTCTCCAAGATACTCAAAAAATGTATCAACTCACAGATCCCCAATTATCTCCTAGACAATAATCTCCTCTCCTACACACAGCATGGTTTCAAACCACACCATAGCATAGCACCACAACTGCTCTGCTCTCCTTCACTAACACCATTCTGCAATATAAAAACAATGGCCTTTTCTCCTCTGCTGTATTTCTTGACCTATCAAAGGCTTTTGATATTGTATCACATGATCTTCTACTCTCTGCACTCTCCAACCTCTCCTTTTCCATACCTGCCATCAGTTGGTTCCACAGCTATCTACATGGCCGCCAGCAGTCAGTTGTCTGGCACAATGATCTATCCCCTCACCTCCCTGTTACTCTTGGGGTTCCCCAAGGCTCCATCCTTGGCCCCTTGCTTTTCTCCATTTTTACCAATGACCTGCACACTGCCACCAAACATGCCTCCCTCATACAGTATGCAGATGACTCCACTCACATCTGTTCAGCCCCATCTCTAATAGAACTACAACAGATCACTCAAGCATCTTTCTCTTCTGTTGAAAGTTGGCTATTAAATGCTCAACTCCTCCTCAACCCAAATAAGACCAAACTCCTCATCTTTCAACCCTCAAAATCTACCCTGAACATCCCCCATTTCAACATACTTGCCAAAGACAACACTTCCATCTCACCAACAGCCCACACTAAGCTACTCAGTGTACAGATTGACAACAAACTCAAATTTGACACTCACATATCACTCACAATAAAAAAGTCCACAAAAATCTGGGTGCCTTGTATAGAAGCCAACAATACCTAACCAAACCAGCCAGAATCTCTACCGCAACTTCCCAACTAATCTCAACGCTGCTCTATGCATGACCCATACTCACAAATCTTCGACAATCAGACCTAAAGAAACTTGAAGCCTGCTACAATAAAACTGCAAAATTTGCATCAGGGAACTCCCACTGCAGTCACCCCTGTGTCTCCCTTAGAAACCTAGACTGGCTTGAGCTCCCTCAACTCCTACACCTAACCCAACTTACCTTTGCTCATAAACATGTAAACCACCCTCTTAAAATTCCCTCACTTCATACATGTCTCCAACCCTATCAATCCTCCAGACCCCTTCGCTCCTGCAACAAAAATATACTCCAAGTCACCAAACCCAAGAACTCTGCAGGGGAAGCGCTATTCTCCTACTCCATATCCAAAATCTGGAACTCATTTCCTGCTGCCATAACTACCCTCCCTTCCAGCAGTGTCTTCAAAAATGCTCTTAAAGCACACCTAAAATCTCACTGACTATGTCCTTGTCCATACCCCAACTACCCCCCCTTTCTTCTGTACCACTAATTAGCTGCCAGCTGTACTATTAGCTGTCAACAGGTTATCAGTATTTCATTACTATTTCATATCCTTTAACTAGCAGATGATTGCAGTACGATGTTTACTCTTTTCTCTATGTGAGAAATTAATACTACTAGGCAAATGTCTTGCACCTTATATTGTTATTATACTCTGATATATGTCATTACCTGTCAGACTGTGTCTTTGCCATAAATTTGCTGTTTTTTTTAGTTTTTTTTTTCCTCTGAAATGCTAGATTATACTGTTATATTATGTGAAATTTTGCTTGTCTGAATATATGGAGCTTTCCTTGTGATATTATACTCTGACATGTAGGTAATTTCTCCTGTTGAACTGTGTCTTTACTAAAATTATGCTGTTTTTTTTTCATCTGATATGCTAGATTGTACTCATATTATGTAAATCTCATATGTAGATTGTACTCTTATATTATGTAAATCTCATATGTCTGAATATATGGAGCTTTTCTCCTCAGGCCTCCGCTGAAAATGGGCATATACCCAGTCAGACTTTCCCGGTCAACAAATGTAAAATAAATAAAATAAATATATGTGTGTGTGTGTGTACACCAAACAGCTGATAGTCTTAATCAAGTTTAATTGTGACAAAATGAAAATGCCTGAAGTTTAAAAAATACACCACTAAAACATTTTTTCTCTGACATAAAAAGACTGAATAAAATATAGAAGAATGTATACATATGAGAAATTGTAATAAAGACTAAATAAATATACCCAGCAAAACTTTATAAAACTAGAGTATAAACCAAGTAAATAAATGAAAAAACCTAACTTATTTAGGTTCTGAGTAATATACATTTATATAAGTATATTAATGTCCAGCAAAAGTGAAACTTCCAGCATAAACAATAATGCATTTTTGTGTGTTTAGGCTGGCTATGTTCCTCTGCTCTAAATTTTAATAGTGCCACTAGGGATAGGCAGTCATTAATTCCAGGGAAATGGGTTGCATCTAGTTTAATTTGCCAAGTCAGCTCTTGCAATTCCAACTTATCTTTCACCCATCCCTCTAAGATCAACAGGAACATGTTCCAATATAGTAAACAAAAATTACTTAAAACCACTACAACAGGCAGAATGTCTATACAAAGCATTGTTTTGATTTTTATTAGATATCTCATATTGGTGTTCACATGTCCTTTTCTTTAGCTGATTTTTCTGTTTTACCTACATAAAATGCAAGCCAGGACATACACACAACCAAATACACCACCCACTTAGACAGACAATTCCCTTCCTGTGAGTGGTTGATAGACTTTGCTGTATTTTTGCAGCTACAGTACTGGATGGCCCAATATATATTTACACTGGCTACACATACCACATTTTTGGGTACCTTTACTAATTTTTTTCTTTCTCCTTGTTGTCACCATTAGATTCTAAAATATTATTGATATTTTTACTGTTTTGTTATATAAAAGTGAGTCTATTACCACTGTATCTCTGATTTGTTCATCTTCTACCAATATTCCACAATTTTTACTTATGATGTCCCGAATGCTGTTGGAACTAACATGTATTCAAGTAGCATAGCTCTAGGGAAGTCTCTAGCCTTTACCACCTCCTCATATTAACAGTGGACAGACATCTATGCCGTCTTCCCCATTTTGATTATTATTATCATCAGATATCAAAATAGCTCCTTATGTAGGCCTGTTCCCAACAGGGTAGATATTTCTTCCCTCTATTTTGGGCAACCTCTCTGCTAATGGTTCTCACAAAAAGCTCAAGGTATTCACTACTCAAGGAACAGATCCTCAAATTTTCTTTTTTCAGTTTCAAAAGTTATATTATCAGACACCATCCTTGCCAATGTAATAAACTGTCCCTCAACAAGACATTTTGCTGGGACAAAGGATGTATACTAGTAATATGTAGAAAACTGTTTGAGAAAGTGGGTTTTGGGTAAATAGTAGAGCAAAACCCATTTTCTTTCGTCTTCAAGATTATGTCCAAGTAATTGATGCTTTTTTGTCCATTTGTTAAATGAATTTCAAGAAGGGGACAGTATTATTCAAATACTCTTTAAACCACAGAATTTCCTCTATCACCCAACCAGAAAACAAAGATGCCATCCAAATATCTGATATATAATGAAAATTTCTCCTCAAAAGGGGAACATAAAATTAAATGTCTCTCCCAACTAAGTATCACCAAATTGGAATAAATGGGGGCACAGGCAACCTCCAGTACAACTCCCTTGTTTTGTTTGAAGATGTTACCCTCAAACCAAATATAGTTGTTGTTCAGCACAATCTACATACATTCCATAATAAACCTGAACTGTTCCCCTAAACCAAACCTCATGACTGCTTCACTAAACAGTTCCAAATCCATCCTCCTGGGGGGTTTGGGGTACTAGAGATCAGATCTTTCACATCTATTGTCAGGAAGATGTCATCCTTTTTCCAAAGCGAATGTATGATCTTACCCAAAAAATCCCAAGAGTCCTTAGCAATATGGTTGTTCATATTTTTGAAAAGGTTTCAACAACCTGTCCATATAAAGGGCAGGGGGATGTGCTTTAGCCCATGCTGCAGAAATAATGGGTCTAAATGGAGGGTGCTGCAGGTCCTTCTGAATCTTAGAGATGTAAAAGAAAGATGGAATTCTGGGGTGATTATTTCACAAAAACTTGTAAGTCTTAAAACCCATCCCACCCTGTAGAAATTCATCCTCCAAAAATAGATCTATATATTGGTAGGAACTATGCACGTCATTTGTAGAGGCTCTGTCATAAGAGTCACTATCTTCCAAAATCTTTAACATTTCTTTAGAGTAGTCTTCTCTCCTGAAAACAGCTAGCCCCCCCTCATTATTCTAAGTTGATTTTATAAAGTTTTACTGGGAATATTTATTTTGTCTTTATTACAGTTTCTCATATGTATACAGTCTTTTTTATGTCAGAGAAAAAATGCTTTAATGGTGTTTTTTAAACTTCAGGTGTTTTCATTTTGTCACAATTAACTTGATTAAGACTATCAGCTGAATAGTGCACACACACACACACACACACACACACACACACACATATATATATATATATATATATATATATATATATATATATATGTATACAGGAAGTGATTCAGTGGGTCTATTGTATTCTGAAGAAGTCTTACTGATGAAAAGCTGATTTGTATTCATTTAAAGCTTAAATAAACATTTCATTATTGGTTTGTGGCTCCTGAACAGTCCATTTTACCTAGGAATATTTTTTTTGATTATTGATTCACTAAGATCTATTAATTATTCCATTTTGAAATACTTTCTTTTAAATGAAGCAGTGCAATACTTCAACAGTACATTTTGAAACATTCTTAATGCCCTTGGCCCACTGCAAAATAAAAAAAAAACAAAAATAATTTGACCTCATGGCTCATCAAATCATGTAAACTCATTATGAAAGAAAGGGACATGGCTTGGAATATATGCATAAAAAGAAAGATGAAAAATAAATCGACAAACTATATCAACGACTACATAATCAGGTAAAAAAAACAGATCACTACAGATAAAAAATATACTATACTCATTTACAAAATTAATACAGAATTAGCCCAATAAAATGTTGTTATTCTATGTCTTCCCTACTTATCCTTGGAACTAAAACAAGCACTTGCTCATGCCCAGATGCCTCTAGTCTTCAAATTACTACTAAAGTCAATACATATTTCATACAACGCATAGATGAATTGACCTCAAAACCTTCTAATATTTCACCCACGTCTCCTCTAAAGACCCCCAATCATGGCTTCTGATTTCCCCTAATCAGTTCTGACAAGACTACCACACTCCCAAATCTTCCTCATCTGATGCAGCTCCAATTTTCCCTTCAGCCTGTATTCACAAGTCTCATAAAAAAGTCATCCAAACACAAACCCTGTTCTACCTCAGCAAACAGCCTACAACCATAGTGCCTAACACTTGTTGCTGATGCCACAGCATACCCAGTCATTATCCTCATTAACAGAACATTGTAGAATTTAATCTTCCAAATATATGGAAACTGTCCCATATTATGCCTTTATACAAAGGAGGGCATTCTTTTGAACTAACTAACTTTTACCATATAACTGTCCTGCCCCCTTCACCTAAAATTCTAGAGAAATGCATTCAACAACTTCTGCACTTTCTTTTACAAAATAATTTAATCATCAAATCCCAGCATATATTCTGGCCAGACATAGTACAACCACATGATTATTTTCATTCACAGACATGGTCAATAAGGACAGAGACTGTCACAGACTTTTATAAGCAATATTTCTAGATCTATCAAAAGCTTTTGATATGGTCTATCACTCTGTAATTCTTAGCGATCTTTCTTTATTTGGCTTATAACCCTCCTCAATTCAGTGATTCTCCAGCTACCAGGCCAACATACAGCTATCAGTTAAATGGCAAGGTGTCATCTCCCTTTTTCTCCCCACCTCCACTAGTGTCACACAAGAAGCCATCCAAGGTCCTTTACTTTTTAATATGTTCATCAATAATCAACAATCCTCTTCTTGTCAAAGAACTGTTACTCAATATGCTCAATACGCACAATACTACACTATCATATGCTCTTCAACCACATCACCACACTTGGAGATTACCCATCAAGCATTTACCACCTTTGAAACTTGACTTACTAATTCTCAAATCTTACTTAACCCCAAAACATGAAGTGTCACCTCTTTACCCCAAAACTGCACTTGAAAGCAAGACCTCCATGTCCAAAATAATATCTAGAAATTCCAACAAAAACATGGCATGCTATATCGAAACAAAAACTCCCTTAACAACAACCAAAATAACACTTGCTAAAACCTACCTTCTGCTCTCCTTATTTATACAGGCCCCAATTCTAACAAATTTACAAACGACCTTAAAAAGTAAACTTCAAATCTGCTAGAACAAAGTTGACAAATTTGTTACTAGTTCAAACTCCTTCTCACACCACTGTAAAACCCTTCACTTGCTCCAATATCGCAACCTCCTTAACTATTTCTCCTATTTACAACTCAGAACTACACACACCGTTATTTACACTCTATCAGCATAGCCAATATTTGACCAAATAAAAAAACATATACATCTCAAGGAGAACCCTTGCATCAGAAGTTAACCTTCTCCTCTCTGTATCGAACCCATCTAAATCAGCTGGTCAGTGCCTGTACTCATACTCAATAGCCAAATCTTGGAACACCCTTCATCTTAGTATCAGAAAAATCCCTAACTGCCTTCCTTTAAATGTTCCCTAAGAAAATACCTAAGTAAATCTTTGCTATGCTGCTACTTCATCTCTAGCTGAACACATTCTCTCTATCTCTCCATCACATTTCCTGTCTCTCCATCTCCAATCGCATCGTCCTGTTCCTTACCCCTCCATCTCTGCTTCCATATGATATTCCTTCTTCCACCCTCCAATTCCACAATAAATTAATTATCCTACCCTTTCCCTACTTTCTCTTTCACAATATCTCTTTTCTCCTCTGGCTATCCCTCATAATCTCCTTTTTTCTGTTGATTTGTTTGGACTCCTAAATGCAGCTGATCAGATAACTGCTGTAGTGCATTACTTATGCCTGTATTTTTCAAACTTGCACACATATGATGTAAAGTTTTACAAAGATCTACAGCATATACCTCAGAATTCTGTCTATAAAGTGATATCTCTCTGTTCTTATCATGCCCATTGCTGACAACCAGTTTGTTTAATACATCTGATATTTCAAAACTTATGCTTCTAGTTTATTTCATATATGTAATTTTTGAAATTGCTTAGCTTGTATAATGAAAATGTTTTGTCTATTGCTATTATGTTGTAATCTCTCTAACATATGAAACCGCCCCTGGCCACCAGTGAAAAGGGGCATATTTTGGACAAGTTGGACAATCCCGGTTACAAATATGCTATATAAATTCAATAATAAATAGTATTACATTTAATGTTATATGTCTATATGAGTCAGCAATGTAAAATGCCTTTTGAAATAATTTTGTAATGTATAAAATTTGTAAAATTCTTTTTATGTTGTAACCTTGAATGTTTCTCAGCAGGCTTCTGCTGAAAATGGATACCTTGTGGAACCAGTCAAACTTTATTTCATTATCCCACAGAATTACTCTGACACTACATCCCACAAAGCCTCCCAGTATAACAACATACATAGGCTGGAGTTCTCCCTTTACTTCTTTGTCCTCCATTTGTGCCACATGTTTCAGCAATACCTGCTATTTCAGGAGCAAGTCATGAGGTTCACAAATATTTGTTAAGGAGTCTTTGGCATATATCCATTGGGCCTGCACTGCAGGAGGTTTAAGGTATCACAGAGAAAACTGTAGTTTGGCTGAGTTTTTCTTGCAGTTTTTACTGGATAATTTGCTTGTGTGTCCTTTTTATCCTTTGGTTTGGATGTTATTTGTGATAATTTGCAGGCATTAATCTTTATAGGCAACGGCTGGGTTTAAAGACACTGTGTTTCTGAAGTAAAGCCAAACTACCCACTTATGCTGTACTGGTGAGATCAATAAAAAGGGTGAATCATGTATACCCACAGCTAGCGTGGTTTGGCTTTACTGCCCTAAATATAACCATAAAGACTTCAAAAGTAAAACAGTCATGTTCATTCAGAAGCCATGTGGTTGAAAAACTTGATGTCATAAAAGGAGTCTTTTCTATATACCCCATAGGTCCCCACTACAGGAGGTTTACAGTATCACACAGTGAAAACTCTAGCTTGATTAGGTTTTTCTTCCAGTGTTCACAAATTGTTGTTGTGTCTTTCAGCTTTTCCCGGTTAGGGGTTGCCACAGCGGAACTCCAGTCCACTAATGATTGGCAGTTGATTTTTACGTACTGAGTTGCCAGCCCTGACACACAACCTTCAATGAAGGAACTCCAATTCACACATGTCTCCATGCAGAATACACTCTAGCTGAGAGTCGAACCGGACAGTGTCTTACTGTGAGGCGACAACGCTACCACCACCGCAGTTCCAGTGTTCCCAAGTACTGAGTATTAATGAGCCTTATAATTTATTCCTGATGTAATCTGATGACTACCATCTTGAGGGACTGTGCTACCTGAACATAGTTCATCACTGCATGCTTAAACAAATCATAATAGAAAAGATGACTTTTGATCTTCCCCAGAACACAAAGAAGATCTCTCACAAAACATTCTATCACCAAAATGTGCTGTCTTCCTCTGTAACCTAATATGCTACCTGCATTTGGTACAGCTACAACTGTATATCACAACTGGCACTGACGGTATTTGACCTGTACGTTAGCTAATGCCTGCAGTAGCAGTTCTAATCTATAGGTGGAGCTATAGCTACACTGCATAGGCCCGTTTATTTAAATATGCTACTAATTACTCAAAACTTCTGAAATGGCACTAGAGTAAAAATTGCAAGTAATGCAGTGTACTGGACCGGATTCCACTTTTGGAATTAGGTGTAGGGTGCCAAGATCCTCTTTAGCTTCCACAGCTTGAGGCATGCTTTAGGCCTTTTTCAGGTATTTAGGAGTGGAGTTACTACCAATGATAGCACCGGGCACCTGGAACTTGGGAACTGGAGGATGATTCTAAATGACAAAATAATACCCCCCCCCCATAACTCTAGCATATTTTATCAATGGCTATGCACACAATTTATATAAATCTATCTATCTATCTATATATATATATATATATATATATATATATATGTGTGTGTGTGTGTGTGTGTGTGTGTGTGTGTATATATACGTGTGTGTGTGTATATATATATATATATATATATATATATATATATATATATATATATATATATATATACATATATATATATATATATATATACATATATATATATATATATATATACATATATATATATATATATATATATATATATATATATACATATATATATATATATATATACATACATATATATATATATACATACATATACATACACATGCTATATATAATTCGAATAGTAGACTTTTTTTTGTCTTACAGGCAATAATTGCTAGGCAAACAGAATTCTGCAATGCACTGTGCAAGCATATGCGTTACCAGCTGCAACTCTTCTGACATCTGCTCTTCTCCAAAGCAACCAGATGCCCAACAAGAAAACACAACTATGAGGTAATGCACTGGGATTTTTGGGTGTCCAAACCCAAAGTGAAGAAGTTAAGCAAAGTCCATCACTGACTGTGCTGGCTTAGATGTTTCAATCAGAGGGCTTATAAAGTGGACAGCAGACTCAAACAGAGAGAAAAATAAAGAATGCAAGTAACGTATTTTCGTTTTGAGCAGTCTTACAAAACATGTTTTTCATGGTTCTATACAAAGATGAAGAGTTCACTGATTTGATTCTATACAGCAACAGTAGGCTATTATTTACAGCCAAGAGTATAACTTCTATCTGCCTTATGGGGGAAAGGATTT